>NW_015164229.1:105665-139248 GCF_001447785.1 Gekko japonicus
AAGGATTTCTTGGCTTTGAAGATGGAGTCTATCTTCTCCCTTCTATCGTTGATTTTAAAGATGACACCTTCAGGAATCACCCACCTGTACTGTATACCGTTTGTTTGAAGAAAAGTAATTAACTCCTTGTAGCTCTTTCTCTTCTGACGAATTTCAAATGGAATGTCTTTTAAAGTCTTGATAATTGTATTCCCAAATTTCAGTGGAGTTGCTGAAGTTGCCTTTAATATAGCATCTCTGGTCTGTCTTCTTGCAAATCTCACCACAATCTCTCCAGGCAGGCTATTTTTTTAATATAATTGGAGTAAGCCCTATAAGCTGTCTCCATGTCTTTTATTATTTCCACCGCTGGCAAGCCTGTCCCTGATGAGCATCTTCTTTGTTTCAAAGGGCCATTTATCAGAGTCCTTCTGCCCTTACTTCGGCTTTCTGTCTCTAAAATCATATACAGTTTTCATTGCTCCCACACCCACTTCTGCAGCAGAGTCCTCATCCGTTCCCGAGGCAGCTGAGTCACTTGACTTAGTTTCTTCCTCTTTAGATTTTCCCCCGATCCCAGCTGGCATTTCAAGGATTCCTTGGCTTTGAAGATGGAGTCTATCTTCTCCCTTCTATCGTTGATTTTAAAGATGACACCTTCAGGAATCACCCACCTGTACTGTATACCGTTTGTTTGAAGAAAAGTAATTAACTCCTTGTAGCTCTTTCTCTTCTGACGAATTTCAAATGGAATGTCTTTTAAAGTCTTGATAATTGTATTCCCAAATTTCAGTGGAGTTGCTGAAGTTGCCTTTAATATAGCATCTCTGGTCTGTCTTCTTGCAAATCTCACCACAATCTCTCCAGGCAGGCTATTTTTTTAAATATAATTGGAGTAAGCCTTATAAGCTGCCTCCATGCCTTTTATTATCTCCTCCGCTGGCAAGCCTGTCACTGGAGCAATAATCTCACCCAGAGTCTTCTTCAAATCTTCTTTTTCTGTCTCAGGAACCCCCTGGGACCTGAGAATCATATTAGTCTTTTCCATTTGCAGCTGCAACAAACGATTTTCTTGAAGATTTTGTTTTGTTTCCACTTCACCCATTCTTTTCTTCATCTTCTTGCTTGAGGTGTCCATCTCTGTAACTTTCTCAGCGACCTCAGCTCCACTTTTTTTCCCGTTTCTGCCAGCTGTCGCTGTTGTGAAGCGAAGTTTTGATTTAACGAGGTCAGTTGCTGGTTAATACCATCAACCTGATCCATCACTGGCTTGAGCATATCCACTAACAGCTTCATGACGTCAGCTCCCTCTTCCGGCCTCGGACTCTGACTACCAGGCTCCGCTTTAAACTTTCCTCGGGATGCCGCCATTTTTCAACTTTGTTTACATTTTCAAACCGCTTCTCCCAGGCTCGAAGCACTCATCAATTCGCTATTTGCACTCAAGTAAGTCTCTCAAAATACACACGCTGTCTGTTTCCTCCCACTCCCCCTTTGCTGTGTTGATCTGTCCTTGCGCTTCAGAGGCGGCCCTCTTTGCGCTCCGCTTTTCCCACAAGGAGGGGGGGTGCCATGTATCAAAGTTCATTTACTTAGAACTCACGTTCATTGTTGGTCACATTCCTGACCTCGCTCACATTAATCGTTGTTCTGCTCAGTCTCCCCCGCTTGTCCCTGTCGGGTTAGCTTGTACCCTAAGGCCACTCATTGGTAGGACCGTCAGAGCACAGAGAAGCCTCGATTCTCCGGCAGCAAGCCGTCGAAGAGGCTATCCCTCAAAGCTCTCTGGCCTGGAGCCTTTCACACCACCCTGAGCCCTGTCCTTCGAATTTAATAAATAAATAATAAATAAATGTGTGCTCTGGCAGAGGAAAGTCGCCTTCCTCTGAAAGCGATTACCATGGCACATTTGCACAAGTCAGACTGGCCCGTCGTTTCCCTTTTTTGTGCCAGGCACAATCATTCAGGGCAATGTGGGCGTTTCAGTGTTATACCCAGCAAAGATCCAAGAATACTACCATCGTGTTCCCCTTCTTGCGTCGGTGTCACCTGAAAAATATGTGCTGGCATATTTTAAATACATATATTTGTTGTTTGGCAGTGCACCGTCCTGAAAAAGGGCACGAAAGGCAGCTGCAAGCGGAACTGAGCACCTGTAATCAGAATCAACAAAAGAAGGAAGCCGTCAAGAGGGCAGTTTGGAAACTGGGCTTGGCAAAAGCCGTTGGTTTCCCACAAGTCTCCTGCAAAGGATGTAAGAACCAGCTATTATAATACACGGGAGAGAAAGAAAAAGGAAGGGAAATAAACACCCCAGGGGCTTTTCCGCTGGCTGACCAAGGGCTTATTGGCCTGAAATAGTTGCACGGCAGCCAGAAGTTCAGCAAAGGTAACGTTTCCCCCCTCAGTCGCTTCATCCCCAGGCTGAGAAAAGCAACAGTAGGCAAATTTCTCCACGCCACACAGCTGTTGGAAAGCACTTGTCAGGAAAAGGAGGGCAGTCGCAATTAACTGGCTGGGTTGTGCGTTATAGCTATCATGGGGGTTGTTTCTCTAGTCCCTTTATACACTTCTAGTGCCCCTCGGTTGGTAACAAATTCTTAACAGGGCCCGTATTTCTGACTTTGCAAGAACTGAAGGCCTCGCAACATTGGTTCCCCCTGCTGACTCAGGGCCAAACTAGATATGAGGGCAAAATGAACCTGCCGCAACGCAGGCTGTGCCCATTTCCTGCAAAGCAGGAAGCGGGAGAGCGATTGAAAGCACACTGTAAGTTGGCAAGGGATGCTGAACTCCTTCCTTGCTTCAAAATATCTCCAGCCATTGCTGTCCAAGCTGGGGTGAAGTCTGGACTTGCCACCCTATGTGGAGGGGGGAAATGGCAGGAGATAATTATTTGTGGGGAGTCAAGAGTGCAAACAGTGAATTTTGTGGCTGGGGGGGCAAATCTTTTTCTCAGTGCGGAAAGAAAAGCCATTTAGCCAATAGGAAGCTGTTACCAGAATAAATCTCTAAATTGCAAGCCGTCGACCACTTGAGACAACAGTTCTCAGCTACTGCAAGTTAATCACGTCTGCCAGCCTAAGCAACAGTTCTGAGGACAAGCCGGCGGGTGGGGGTGATGACTTCTTTAGTCAAGAAAGCTAACCTTGGGCAGAAAAACTCTCTTCAAGGAGACCAGTTTCTTGACATACAGTTAGAAGGGATCCTAGAGGTCTCCTGCTCCAACCCCCTTGCTCAGTGAGGGAATTAGTCAACTACAGCACCCCACTCTGCTTAAAGGAGCGCACGCCTTTTAAAAATGTTTTTTAAATTATTGAAAAAAGCATTTACAGGAGAAATACTTGTGGGCCTGTGCCTTTAAGAAAGGGGCAGAGCCCCCACAAGCCCCACTGTAGCTATGGGCCTGTGGGGGTTCCATATAGGCTTACCAAGCCCCCACTGGTGGGGGGATACCCCACCACTAGAAGGTGCATCCCTGCTATCACTCAGTTGGCCAGCAGAGGGGGAAATCGTGGGAAACTGGGGAGGGGGGCTCAGTAGCATCTCAGTGCGCTGATGCCACTCCCTGGGTGCATTCAGACGGGGGCTTTACATCGGTATAGGTGCCGGTTGCATTCGTACTCACCGGCGTTCAGACGGGGAACATCTGCCTCCTGTCCCTAACCGGTGTAAAGCCCTTTACACCGTTGCACTCTGCCACTAGGTCCCCAAGGGGTGGTATCCTGAGTGCAACGGTTGTAAATGCTGTACCTCGCCGTCTGATCGCTCTCCATCGGTGCTTAGCCATTTCCGTTGGAAGCCTGAGGCTTCCGTTTTCCCACCGCCATTTTTTAAAAAAACTGAGCGATATGCGCTTGGGCAAAGCTTTGCCCTGAGCGTTGGTTTAAAAAAAAAAAAAAAGCCTTTACTTTAACTATCCGGAGGAGTCCGGGACTTAAGGGAGGCCAGTTTGGTCTTTAAACTTTAAAGGTAAGTCTTACCTTTAAAGTTTAAATGTTCCAACCGGTGCAGTTTATGCCGGCAGAAAGGCCCCGTCTGAACGCACCCAATGTGTGCCCAAAAGTCACCTCAGCGTGTTGCCAGGGGATGCCCTGGCATTTGGGCATTGGATAGAGTTTTGCCCAAAAGCCGGAACAGCCTCAGTGACATGCTGACATGGCTCATAGGTTCATGGGATATGACATCAGTGCAGCAACGTAATGACGTTGCTCGAAAGGCCCCACCAGCAAGGTCAGTCTTCTGCTGGTTGCTAAGAGAGTCCTGGCAACCCTGCTTCCAAACCTTCTGCCCACTTACCCATGGCAGTGCTTTCAATGATCTCCAGCCCCCTCCTTCTTTTTAGGGTTGCCAACTCCAGGTCAGGAAATTCCTAGAAACTTTGGGGATCGAACCTAGGGTGGGTGGAAATTAGAAAGGGGAGAGACCTTAGCCGGTTTAGTACCATAGAGCATACCCTCCAAAGCAGCCATTTTCTCCAGGGGAATGGACCCCTGTCGCTTGGAGATCCAGGAGGTTTACAGGCCCCACCTGGAAAATTCTGGACAGAGTGAATGGAGATTGTCCTTGTGTGCAGGGGTCATTTAGTAGAAAAAGAGGTGCAGGGGCTCATTAGCATAACTTATTTGCATAACTTATTTGCATATGCCACACCCCCTGGCATCACCGGAAGTGTGTCATAAGGCAACACCCACCGCTCAGGTTCCACTGGACTATTTTGGATTGCTAACTATTGGGGGGGGGAATTCACAGTTCTCCCCTCACAGAGGAGGGAGAGCTTGTACCTGAAGACGGGGGGGGGGGGGCTCTGCAATTTCCCTGGCTGCTTCTTGCTCTGACTGAGGGCTGCTGGGAGCAGGGGGTGGGGCTTGTTGCATGTGCCCGCCCCCTGGGCTCCTTACTGCCGGAGCTCCGCTCCTGTGCGCTCCCACAGGAAATGACCCCTGCTTGTGTGCATTGTGCGAGATGTGAAGACGAATGGGACGTTTGGACAGTGTGGAGTTCCGTCTTTGATAAAGCGTCCTTGAAACAGACTCTACCTGCAGAAGCCTGTCAGACAAAATGACCGTGACCTTCAACCCGGCCGTGTGGAATCATTGTAGGACGGCGCGCAGTCTGTCGGTGAAACTCTCAGGTGTGGGTGCGGCGATCAAAACGTCGTCAAAGAATGGCTGGACCCCGGGGTTACCTGTAAGAAGACAGTGCGTTAGGTTTTGAACGATCCCCGGGGCAACGCTCAGGATTTGCACAAAGCGTCTCTGAAGCGGCATGAGCGGTGTTCGTGGTCCTCCCCACAGCTGGCTCATGGTGTTTGCGGGTTGGACCTTGCAGGTCGGTTGTTGGTGTTGGCTGCCATCCTCGCAGGGTTGGTGTTAGCAGTAGCGGTCGATGACTGTGAATCCTGTTGAGGTGGGTGACAAACCTGATGGATTTTGTCCTCGTCCAATACATCTGAGGTCAGGGAGGGGTACACCTGGTGTGCCACATGTGCATGGCGATCCCTGTGTGATTTTTCGTATGTGGTGGCCTCTCAAAGGCGTTCTTGAGGATTAGCTCTTCTTGGCTCGCGAGCTTGCGGCGGAGCTTATGTTCCCAGAGACCCACAATGAATTGGTTCATTAGAGCATCTTCAAGGTTCGGGAATCCGCATTTGGTGGCCAAATGGCATAGACCGGCCAGAAAATCGGTGGCCTCTTCCTCAGGCTTCTGTTGCCGTCCAAAGAAGTCTAGGTACCGCATCATCTTGGTCAGTTGTGGCGTGAAGTGGTCAGTGATCGCCTTGACCAACTCATCGTATTTCACCTCTGCCAGGGACTTTGGAGTGAGGAGATCTTGCACCCGCCGTAAGGTTACGATTCCGCAGGAACTGAGCAGCAGCAATTTCTTTTTCTCCTTGTTGGTGATGTCATGGAAATGGATGTAGTAGTTGAGCCGCTCCACCCACGTTTCCCACAGCTTGGGGTGAGCGGCGTCGAATTCCGGAAGATGTCCCGGAACAGCAGCCATGACTCGATGGCGTAAGCAAGGTGTGGACATCTGGATCTCTTCATTTCTGGGAGTGGCTTGTTGTCGTTGCGAGGTGCAGTGCTCGTGCCGGTGTCCAGGTCTGGCTCACTCACTGGGATCCCATCCTCGTCGCCAGTATAATGTACTGGGTTCAGATGCATTAGCACGTGATCAGCTCATATTTATTAGTGAAAAATTCAGATCAACTAAAGACAAACTAGCCGGGTTCGAACCCTGCTTCTATCCGTGCAGCACGCAACACCCCCCCGCCCTCCCGTGATTGGCTATTTACAGTGTAAGAGTCCATCATAGGTCAACCTTAGGATCCAGGCAAAGCTATTGGTCTGCACTAGGATCCGAGTCAGCTATTGTTCTAAATCCTGAAGGTGCGCTAGACCGCATGGCTTCCTTAGCGCTACATGTCCAGGCATGTCCGTATCAATACATAACAGTTAGTATTTTTGGTCCTAGTAATTTATCATGGTCCTTCTGGATTCACCACTTTGCAACTGGGCCCAGCCCAGCAGCTGGAACTGTGCAATTTTCCCAAGGAGAGGCTGCCAAAGGGAGGGAAGGAGGGAAAGCTGAAGAAAGGGTGGGGGCAGATAAACACAGGCTGGCTGGTGGGTGGGAAAGAGGAAACAGTGAGCGAGTCCTACCATAATCCTTGCAGGTCTCCCACTTGTACATTTATAATACATCTACATTCTAGTTTCTTTATATGTAGGAAAATAAAACAAAGCACCTTTATAATTACTACTACAGCTGGTAACAGGCAAACTAGCCGGGTTCGAACCCTGCTTCTATCCGTGCAGCACGCAACACCCCCCCGCCCTCCCGTGATTGGCTATTTACAGTGTAAGAGTCCATCATAGGTCAACCTTAGGATCCAGGCAAAGCTATTGGTCTGCACTAGGATCCGAGTCAGCTATTGTTCTAAATCCTGAAGGTGCGCTAGACCGCATGGCTTCCTTAGCGCTACATGTCCAGGCATGTCCGTATCAATACATAACAGTGTCGAAAAAATTTCTTTCCGAATGCAAGAAGAAACTACAGGTTACAGGACGGAGGGGAACGCTATCATTTGGAACACTGTGAATGTGCTACATATCACCAGGGTGTTTTATATACCTACAAAGTGATAAGAGACTTCATGTCTACATATCAATGGAATGAGAAGAGACTTTTTCCTTTTTTGCCACAAGATTTATGGAGAGACTTGCTGTATATACAAACGATTAAGCGCTTTATACTTTGATGGACATAATAACGATCTGTATGGTATACATGTGAATTGTTTCATAAATACTATGAATTTATTTATTTATTTATTTATTTATTTATTTATTTATACTTTCCATTTAATATCCCGCTCTAATCCCATAGTTGGGGTCTCTGATAGTATTTTTGGTCCTAGTAATTTATCATGGTCCTTCTGGATTCACCACTTTGCAACTGGGCCCAGCCCAGCAGCTGGAACTGTGCAATTTTCCCAAGGAGAGACTGTCAAAGGGAGGGAAGGAGGGAAAGCTGAAGATGCGGGGGACAGATAAGGGTAGGCTGCCTGGTGGGTGGGAAGGAGAGCAGGAAGCAGGGAAAGGGGAGAGGCTAAAGGGGCTTTCAGGGAAGGGGAAAAGGAATTGGTGGGGGAAAGGCAATGAGCTGCCCCCCCCCAGTAGTGTTCCCTCTAAGCTGAGTTAGTGTGAGCTAGCTCACAGTTTTTTAGCCTCCAGCTCACACATTTTTGTCTTAATCTCAAGAAGAATGGCTCCAGAGCAAACTAATGTATGCAGTAGCCAAAGTGCTCATTCTCAACTTTAATGCCAGTAGCTCACAAAGTAGAATTTTTGCTCACAAGACTCCACAGCTTAGAGGGAACACTGCCCACCAGTTCTTGCAGGTCCTCCCTTCTGTATGCCAGGGTTTTTTTGCAGTGTTTATTGTGTCTTACACTTCCTATTGTATTCTTATAAATTTTGTAATCCACCTTGAGTCTCAGCGAGAAAGACGTAGTAAATAAATAAATAAATGAGAGGAAGATACGTTAGTCAGTGCCTTGGATGGGGAAACCTTGTGTCCTTCCCATATATATCATGCACATATACCATCTGAAGTTCCATGCGAGAAAAGGGCGGCGTATGAATACCACAAATAATTGTGAAAAATGAAATATAAAAGGAAGCTCAGAAACAAATAGTCTCGATATGTGAGTAATCCCTCATTTCACTGACCATCCTAAAAAAAAAAGAAACTATTTCATAGGAGGTTTTGAGGTTTTCTATATCAGGATCTGGAACAAACAAAAAAATTACCATTTTTTAAAAATTATGGTTTTCCCTCCCCTAAGTTTTTGCTTTCTAACCAGATCCTCACTTCCTTGTATTTAGAGAAATTGTTTTAAAAACCATTTTCAATACAAAATCTCAAAGAGGGATTCCATTTTACTGAAAATTAAAACAAACAACCCCCCCGCCCAACTCCCCAGAAATCAGGAGTGCAGGAATCTCTCAAAATTGGCAGGTATGTTTGAAGAAGAAGAGAAGAAGAAGAAGAGATTGGATTTATACCCCGCCCTTCACTACCCAAAGGTGTCTCAGAGCGGCTTACAAACTCCTTTCTCTTCCCCTCCTCACAACAGACACCCTGTGAGGTAGGTGGGGCTGAGAGAGCTCTTGGCAGAAACTGCTCTTTTTCAAGAACAGCTGTGCCAGAACTATGGCTTGCCCAAGGTCATCCAGCCAGGTGCAAGTGGAGGAGTGTGGAATCAAACCCAGTTCTCCCAGATTAGAGTCCGCACACTTAACCACTACACCAAACTGGCTCTCTCCAAATTACTACCAATCATTTAAAACAAGGCCTCCAAATGGGAATAAGAGGCTGCCGTCCTAAAAATCTTTTCCTGGAAGTAAGCCCCATTACATTAAATGAGACTTACTTCAAGTATTCTGACGTGGGTGTGATCAGAGAATCTCAAACCAGTTTGAGGGACTAATTAAGAGAAATTAGGAAACAAAGAGAAAGGCAAAGGACGATTAGAACGACATAATTGGCAGAATAAAGTTCATTAGGTGAATATGAAAATGTTATATATAAGATTGCTGAAGCATGCCATTTGACTTCCTAAATGACAGATACCTTACCAGACATTCCTGAAATTAAATTAAATGAAGATAATGAGCCTTGAGAGAACCTAACCTAAGACAAGCAATTGACCCTGTTTTCAATAATCTTTATCAGGGGAGAAAGACAAAGCGACCAAGTGCCTTGCTAAATTGTCCAGGGAGCGGCTGATGAACTGGAAATTAATGCTGAAATGGGACCCTACAAGAAGGGAAAGGGAGACCTATTAACCTTTTCCATAGCACTATAAAGGAACAAAAAGAATCAAGGAGGCTGGAGAACAGCCCAAAAGGACGCCTTTGATTGTAATTATTCATAAAGACTTCAGAAGCAATTAGTTCAAATTGTATCAAAATGATCGCTTGGTAGAAAGTGGGCCTCCGTCAACGTTGTGGGTAGTTTCAGTCCCAGAAGGCAAGATTGGGACATTGTATTCTACTGTGCACTAAACAGAAGGAAATAAAAAAATCCATGTCAAGAATATTTGTGTTCTGCAACCCATTGATATGTATTGACCACTTGATCATCTCTATAATATATCCATAAAATGTATATCTCACCCTTCTACTTAAGAAGTAGGTGAATATGAAAATGTTATATATGGATACATTGTGATTTACAAAGAGTCCCAAATATCAGATGACTAAAAACAGTCAATTAAAATGTAATAATCAATATAGAGTGACAAAATTAGTAAAATAAGCAATAGCAAAAACTTTTCCATGGCTAGGGCTGCTAGAGGCCTCCCACCGGTTTTTCTAGTTGCCTGGTGCTCCTCTGAGTGGTGGTGGGAGAATGTTTTTTAAACTTATTCTGCTATGTTACGGCTGGGGAAAACCCAGAAGTGTTGTAGGGTAGCTCTAGGAATTGCAGGAAACTCTATGGTTAAAACTATATGGTAAAACCATAGAGTTCCCAGCAATTCCTAGGGCTATCCTGTGTCACTTTTGGGTTTTCCCCATAGCTATACAGCGATATCACTTCCGAAGAAAATCCAAAGGTGGCGTAGAGTAGCTCTAGGAATTGCCACAAACTCTATGGTAAGATCACAGTGTTGGGCAATTTCTGGGGCTAACCTAGGGTTTTCCCCAGAAGTGACGTAAGAACCTAAGAGAAGCCAATGTTGGATCAGGCCAATGGCCCATCCAGTACAACACTCTGTCACACAGTGGCCAAAAATTCCACTGTGGGCTAGACTGGCCTTTCTGCAAGACTGAAGCAAACTTGCCTAACAAATCATGCTAAGCCCATCAACCAAGCCAGGATTCGTGCAAGACAAACCAGCATGGTTGATGGTTGCTACAGTAATTGCCAGCCTGCTAACAAGGTCATTTTCTGTAATAGCCTGGCGTTTCTTTCTTTCCTTGCATCCAACCAGGGCCGCTGACGGAGGGGGACTGGGGGGACAAAATTCAGGGACCCCAAGTCAGCTGGAGGGCCCTTGAAGCCAGCCTCATGTTGCATCCAGCCAAACATCTTTCCATTTATTTTAACACAGTTCTGGCTGCAGCCATTAGAGGCACAGGGAAGTCGAAACACTGTAAAAGGCACTCTGTTATCAGTTAGACTTCCCTTTCTCCAAGACTGAAGCAAACTTGCCTAACAGATCATGATAAACCCATCCACTAATCCAGTAATGGAGCAAGACAAGCAACCCCAGCTGATGGCCGCTACATTGACTGTCAGCCTGCAGCCTGCTAATCAAGGTCAGTAGATAATACTGAGACTGATTTCACACAAGAGCTGCGCCACAGTCGCGCCTTTCTTTGCCCCGCTTCTATTGGTCAATTTCCCACTCGAAGCCGCGTGGCCGCATTTTGATCCACAGCTTCGCTCAATTTTCCCTGCGGTTTCGTGATCCTCAAAAAACAGGATCACGAAACCGCGGGGAGAATCGGGCGAAGCCGCAGGTCAAAATGCATCCGTGCGACTTCGAGTGGGAAATTGACTAATAGAAGCGGGGCAAAGGGAGGCGCGACCGTGGCGCAGCTCTTGTGTGAAATCGGTCTGACCTTGAGAGACCAATGGTCTCATTCAGTATAAAGTAGCTTCACATGTTCCCCTCATGGGCAGAAGCTGCACCAAAATGGCTGCCATGACACTGTAGCATTCACTTTGCAACAGAAAAACTCCTCTCCAGAAATCTTCTTCCTCAGTGGAGGCCCCAAAACTGGAAGCGCCTAAGTCGGAAGTTCCTCTTTTGGAGCTTTTTACTTAAGCGCTTCTAGTTTGGGGGCCTCCACTGAGACTCCAGGCGGGCCCAAGATCTGCTGCACTAGTAAAGAGATTATTAGAACAGAAGCGTCAGCAGGACTGACGGTTTCATTTGTACAGTGTCACAAACTGTGGCGACGTTCCAGCATAAAGAGCTGCTTGCTAATGAGAAGGAGCTGGGCTTTATTTTTTCCAAGTGAAGACCTCTGGAAGCTTGAATTCATGTGACGGAGACACAGCAAGAGCCAAGAGGGTTGTACTTCTGCACCAAAAATGCACACGAGGGTGGTTGTTTCTGCGGGAACAGGCTTGATCTTCATGAAGCGTAAAACCAGGCAGTGTCTCTTGGAGGGAAAGCATGGATCTAACATAGCCCTGCAGTTTTGCTTTTTTGGAAACATCAGAAGCCAAAAAAGGCCTCAAGATTATGCTGTTGGCTGAAGGATGGTCTGCACCAGGGGTCCCTGACACTTTGCCTGGTGCCCACCACGTGTTTTTTTTAAGTGGGCGGGGCCAGGTGGGGCTTTTGCCCAGCAAGGCTTCTGATCAGCCATTAGAGAGTTAATCGGCTGTGCAGATTTATAAAACCATTGCTTTGGCAGGAGCTGCTGCCACTGCACAAGGATCTTTGCTGTGTGACTGAAGGTCAGCTGCAGCGGCCATTTTGTGGCTAGGTCCGCCTTCTGCAGCCGCCATTTGATGGTTGTGCCCACTGTGCTGTGCCCCACGATCTGCCTACATTCACTTGGCCACTGTGTGAAACAGGATGCTGGACTAGGTGGACCATTGGTCTGATCCAGCAGGGCTCTTCTTATGTTCTAATGAAGGTATCAGCCTCTCTGACCCGTTGTTGGCCCTCCAGAGGAACTGCTTGGCCACTGTGTGAAACAGGATGCTGAACTAGGTGGACCATTGGTCTGATCCAGCAGGGCTCTTCTTATGTTCTAATGAAGGTATCAGCCTCTCTGACCCGTTGTTGGCCCTCCAGAGGAACTGCTTGGCCACTGTGTGAAACAGGATGCTGGACTAAGTGGACCATTGGTTCTTGTGTTCTAATGAAGGTATCAGCCTCTCTGACCCGTTGTTGGCCCTCCAGAGGAACTGCTTGTCCGCTGTGTGAGACAGGATGCTGGACTAGATGAACTATTGGCCTGGAGATCCCCTGGAACTACAACTGATCTGGCACAGCTTTTTTTTAAAAAAAGAGTAGTTCCTGTCAGAGCTAGGGTTGCCAAGTCCTCACCTCATGAAGAGCGGGGGAGTCCAGTGCTGGTCCGGAAGTCCATGTGTGCACGCGAAATGCGCGTATGCCGCAGTTACGTCACCCGGAAGTGACGGAATCACGTCGGGCACGTTGGGGGCGGGGCCACAATCATCCAAGGGGAAACCATATAGTTTTCCCTTGGATGATTGTGGCCCCGCCCCCAACGTGCCCGACGTGATTCCGTCACTTCCAGGTAACATGCTGACGTCGGGCATGTCGCGTGCTTTGGGGGTGGGGTTCCCCCGGGGCCCGATCCGCCGGTGGTGGGTAACGGGCCTCTCGGGCGGGGGTTTCCCCACCCCCCGGGGGGACTTGGCAAGCCTAGTCAGAGCTCTCTCAGCCCCACCTACCTCGCAGGGTGTCTGTTGTGGGGAGGGGAAGGGAAAGGAGTTTCTAAGCCACTCTGAGACACCTTTGGGTAGTGAAGGGCGGAGTATAAATCCAATCTCCTCCTCCTCCTCCTCCTCTTCTTCTTCTTTACAATGGAGTTTCATTTCCCCTGGAGGAAATGGCTACTTTGGAGCATGGCAATATACCCTGCTGAGTTTCCTCCCATTCCCAAATCCCACCCTTCCCAAGTCTACACCCCCCAAATATCCAGGAATTTCCCAACCCAGAGCCAGCAACCCCATGGGTCCTGTCCTAGCAAGAGCTGTTGATTTAGACTTTTGGGAGAAAGGTGTTCACAGTTGGGCTTAAGACAACCAGACTCTACTTTAGGGATCGATGGCAAAGTGACAAGGCTCCAGAGCAAGTCTGGAATGAAACAGAGACTGGAATGTAGTAGAATAATCAGGGATAGTTTATGAAAGGGGAGAGAAGATACACGCAGGCCGTCAAGACAATATGCAAATACTTTCCAGTGGCTAACCCTACAAAGTGTGTGCATGCAACTATTCCAGATGTCCACCAAATAGATTTGCATTATGCAACGTGTAACTTGGTGGTGGGGAGAAAGGAACAGAGAATGGGCAAGAAGGAGAAGGAAGTCTCTGGGAAGGCAAATGCAACCCCCCCTAGCTAGGAATGGAATGAGCCAGGAAGGGGTG
Organism: Gekko japonicus; assembly: GCF_001447785.1. Taxonomy (NCBI): domain Eukaryota; kingdom Metazoa; phylum Chordata; class Lepidosauria; order Squamata; family Gekkonidae; genus Gekko; species Gekko japonicus. The sequence goes on from NW_015164229.1 coordinate 119,298, forward strand.
GAGCCTCCAGAGGCAGAAGCGTGCAGGATGTGTGCAAAGCAGAGGATGGAAGCCAGACTGCCCTGCTGGGGAGTTGGAACTAGAGATGTAAAATTTCTGGAAATTTTGAAGCTCGGAAAACCCCCCAGGTTTTTTCCATTTTTTTTTGGGGGGGGGAATGGAGATTTTTGGAAAAATTGAAAAAAATGCTACATTAGCACTTCTTTTTTCTTTTCTAGATTGAAAGTCATTCCGTTACTTTAGGAACATAAAATATGACTATGGACATTTTTACTTGGCATGAAATTATCACAACTACCATATTAAAAATATAGTGTATCCAAACAATTATTACAAACAGAATACCCTCCCACATGCAAAAACAAAACTGAAACTTTTTTATTTTCTTCTGACAAAATCGCACTTCCTAAAGGAAGAAATGCATCTTGTTCTTGCATTGGAGGGTTCAGTTTGTAACCTAGGACTTGCTTGTCCTCAATGCACAGAAATTAGATCAATCTGATATCATATATATATATATTAGAAATGATTTGGAAAATATTTGAACACCTTGTCTTAAAATATTTTATTCATCATGTTAAAATAAAACGTTCCATAATCATTTTTTTTCTTTTCTTTTCTTTTTTCAATTTTTCCAATTTTTCGGAAAAAAACAAAATAGCTTCAGGAAAAAAACGGGGGGGAAACGGTTTTTTCCCAAATTTTTCTGGTTTTTTCCCGGGCCTTCACATCTCTAGTTGGAACCTTAATCAGAGGCTCTTCGCACCTTGTTTCAGGTAACTATGATATGTGTATGGAAACTGTTAAGGGAGGGTGACTTTTGTTTTAAATCGTAAATGTTAGCATTATGGTTTCAGGGCTGTGCTATCTAACGGGGGAGTTCATTTGGGACCCTCACTTTTGAAGCCGGTGCACAGAGTGTTCGGCTGGAGGCTTCTTGGGCCACCAGCAAGAGGAATAGGGTTGCTAGGTCCTACCTGGCTGCCAGCAGGGGGCTCCAGGGTCTGCCTTGGGATCTTCTGGTGCCTGCGCAAAGTGCATGCACCGTGATGATGTCACCCGAAAGCGATGTCTTACATGTCGCCGACGTTGGGGGTGACACTCTAGTTTTTGGGCAAAACTCTTTGGATTGAGCCCAATTTTACCACAGAGTTCCCCCCCAAAACTAGAGCGTCACTTCCTGGATGTTGGCGACGGAGCAATCAAGCACTAGCAGAATCTTTTAAAAGGGCAGGCAGGTATTAAGATGGCGACCTGTGAAACTGAGCCCTGTGCCAACAAAATAATACAGTGTTTCGAGGTGGGGGTGGGGGTGGAATGGGAGGAGGTCCAAGAAAGAACTTAGCAAAGGAAGACCGGCCCTGCCTCCGGGGTCAAAACCGAAAATAAATGTATCAGGTGAAGCTTTTCCTGGCACTGGAACAAGTAGTGGGGGGGGGGGGAATGAAAACTTCACCTGTGAGTCATGACGCCGTTAAAGGCACAGAGCCCAGTAAAGACAGCAGCAGTCCTAGAAGGTCTGTCTGTCTATGAATTAGCATGTTGTGAACAAAAAGACAGCCTATTTCTATGAGCCATGGGGTGACCCATGGTTAAACTGGTTGCCGATTCCAGCTTGGGAAATCCCTGAGGATTTGGGGGGTGGAGCCTGGGGAAGACGGGGTTTAGGGAGGGGAGGGACTTCAGTGGGGTGTAATGCCATAGAGTCCACCCTCCAAAGCAGCCATGTTCCCCAGGGGAGCTGGTCTTTGTACTCTGGAGACCAGTTGTAATCCCAGGAGACTGCTGGTCTGCAGTCCAGCCTGGGATCGTGGACACGCATGGGTCGAGGCACACCCCTTAAGGATGCCACTCCTGCTGCCTGGAGGAAATGGGGAAGGCCTGGCATGCCGGTGTGCTTATGTCACTTCCGGTAAAAACTGGAAATGACACGGTGGATGCTCTAGCATTTTGCAAAAACTCTTAAGTTTGGGGGGGTTTTTTTGCAAAATGCTGAAGCGTCTGCCATGTCTACTTCGGGTTTTACTGGAAGCGAACTAAAGGTGCCGGCATAACAGTGACGCACAAGGCCCCGCCCCACATTACCTGCTGGGGGTTGCCAGCTACAACCGTACTGCTGCGGCAACCCAACTCAAAGATGGGTAACCTTGTTATTGGACGGCCGCGGCATTAGTAGAGAGGCGTACTGTCGGAGTGAACGACTCAGCATGCCTGGACATTGTTGTTGTTGTTGTTCAGTCGCACAGTCAAATCCGACTCTTCGCGACCCCATGGACCACATCGCGCCAGGCCCTCCTGTCTTCCGTCATGCTCCGAAGTTTGCTTAATTTTATGTTCGTTTATAGGTGTTCTCTCCTTGAATAGGATGCCTCTCTTTGTCTTAACCTGGGAACTGCTCTCTGGCCCCTCCTGTCTCTCTCCCTTTGTCCTCTCACACTCCTTCCATGGAGACCCATGTCTCTGGAGCTCTCTCCTCTGCTGTAGAGACAATGCCTACATATGCCCATACATATGATGCCAGACAAGCTGGCTATTTGCGACAGGGAAAGAACTCTTTAGATAAGGCTTCTTTCTTTATGGATCAAAAACTGGCTAATTAATAGAAAACAGAGAGTGAGTATAAATGGGCAATTTTCTCAGTGGAGGGTGGTAAGCAGTGGGGTACCGCAGGGATCAGTACTTGGTCCACTGCTTTTAAACTTGTTCATTAATGATTTGGAGTTGGGAGTAAGCAGTGAAGTGGCTAAATTTGCAGATGATACAAAGTTGTTCAGGGTGGTGAAAACCAGTGAGGATTGTGAGGCACTCCAAAGGGATCTGTCAAGGATGGGCAAGTGGGCGTCAACATGGCAAATGGGGTTCAATGTGGCCAAGTGCAAGGTGATGCACATTGGAGCCAAAAATCCTAACTATAAATACACATTGATGGGGTCTGAACTGGCAGAGACTGATCAAGAGAGAGATCTTGGAGTTTTAGTAGATAACTCACTGAAAATGTCGAGACAGTGTGTGACTGCAATAAAGAAGGCCAATGCTATGCTGGGGATTATTAGGAAGGGAATTGAAAACAGATCAGCCAATATCATAATGCCGCTATATAAATCAATGGTGCGACCTCATTTGGAATACTGTGTGCAGTTCTGGTCACCACACCTGAAAAGGGATATTATAGCTTTGGAAAAAGTGCAGAAAAGAGCAACTAGAATGATCAAAGGGTTGGAACACTTTCCCTATGAGGAAAGGTTAAAGCGCTTAGGGCTCTTTAGCTTGGAGAAACGACGACTGAGGGGTGACATGATCGAGGTTTATAAGATTATGCATGAGAAAGAGCAGGTAGAGAAAGAGGTACCTTTCTCCCTTTCTCACAATACAAGAACTCGTGGGCACTCCATGAAATTGCTGAGCGGTCGGGTTAGAACGGATAAAAGGAAGTACTTCTTCACCCAAAGAGTGATTAACACATGGAATTCACTGCCACAGGAAGTGGTGGCGGCTACAAGCATGGACGGCTTCAAAAGGGCATATGGAGCAGAGGATATATGGAGCAGAGGTCCGTCAGTGGCTATTAGCCACAAGGTATAGATAGGGACTCTGGGGCAAGTGATGCTCTGTCTTCTTGGTGCTTGGGGGGGGTCAACAGTGGGAGGGCTTCTAATATCCTGGCCCCACTGGTGGACCTCCTGGTGGCACTGGTATTTCTGGCCACTGTGTGACACAGTGTTGGACTGGATGGGCCTTTGGCCTGATTCAACATTGGCGTCTCTTATGTTCTTATGTTCTCTCCTTTTGACCGCAACCTGAATAGGCTTGTCAGGTCGTACCTGGCAGCCGAGGTGGGGCTCCTGGGTCCTTTCTGGGATTTTCGGTCATGTGCGGGTTGCAATTACATCACCCAGAAGTGACATCATCGTGTTGCCAATGTCAGGGGTGATGCTCTAGTGTTTGGGCAAAACTCTATTTTTTGCCGACGGCGGTGTTTGGGGGTGAGGACTGAAACCCTCAAAAGCAGGGGAACTCCCGCTGGGGGCCTGTGGGCTGGGACCTCTAAACCTGAATGTGAACTGGATCTACTTGAAGAAATGTCAATTTACCTTTTTTGCAATATACTTGGGGGATTTATTTACTGCATTCAGTATCACGCTTCTATGACTGGGCAAGCCCTGCTATATTAATCTAACGTCCCAGTAATCTAATATCCTTTCTTTACCATGCTCCTGTCATTCAGGACAAGAAAAAGAACTCGCCTGATCCTGTAGCATAGGTATATTACAACCAACCCGTGGCAATATTTTCATACACAGCCTGATGACCCTGGAAGATCTAAAATTAGATGACAGAGGGCGACTCTCCGTTGTGTTCTCCCTTAGCACTGGTACTCAGAAGGTTACTGCCTCTGAACATGGAGGTTCCATTTAATCGTCGTAGCGCATACCAATTGGAGGACCTATCCTCCATGAATGCGTCTAATGCTCCTTGAAAGCCAACTGTGCTGTGGCCAGCGCCGCGATCTCTGGGGCAGTAATTCCATCAGACAATTTCCCTTTGAGTGAAGAAGTACTATTAGCCACAAGATATAGATAGGGGCTCTGGGACAAGTGATGCTCTGTCTTCTTGGTGCTTGGGGGGGGGTCAACAGTGGGAGGGCTTCTAATGTCCTGGCCCCACTGGTGGACCTCCTGATGGCACCTGGTATTTTTGGCCACTGTGTGACACAGAGGGTGCGTTCAGACGGGGCGTTTCAGCCGGCATAAACTGTACCGGTTGGAACCGGTGCAGTTTATGCCGGCTGAAACGCGATCACACTTACCTCCTGCCCATCGCAATACGCCCGTCCACACTCGTCGTCGGCTTGTTTTTTTAAAACTTAGTTTGCGCATGCGCATAGGCAGCCATCAATGGTGATCTTCGCGCATGCGCAAAAAACCCTGTCTTACATTTAAACTTTAAAGGTGAGGACTTACCTTTAAAGTTTAAAGAGCACAGTAGCCTCCCTGAGGTCCCGGACGCCTCCGAAACACTACAGTAAGGCCCTTTTCTTTTTTAAACAAACGGCAGGGCGAAGCTTCGCCCAAGCGCATATTGCCGTCCTTTAAAAAAAATGGCGGGCGAAAATCGGAAGCCTCAGGCTTCTGAACGGAAGTAGCTGTGCAACGTTGGAGAGCGATCAGACGGCGGGGTACAGCGTTTACAACCATTGTACTCAGGATACCACCACTTGGGGACCTAGTGGCAGAGTACAACGGTTTAAAGGTGTTTACAACGGTTAGGGATGGGAGGCAGATGTTCGCCGTGTGAACGCCGGTAAGTACACTGGTTGGAACTGGCACCTATAGCGTTGTAAATCCCCTGTCTGAACGCACCCAGAGTGTTGGACTGGATGGGCCTTTGGCCTGATCCAACATTGGCGTCTCTTATGCTCTTATGTTCTTAGTATTTCCTTGTGTCTGTCCTGAACCTATTTCCCAAAAAATCTCATTGAGTCCCCCAGAGTCCTAGTATTATGGGAGAAGGGGAAGAAAGTATTCCCTGTTCACTTTCTCCACCCCGTGAGTAATGTTACAAGCATCTCACATGTTTTCACCTAAACTATACATAGGGTTGCCACCCTCCAGGTGGCACCTGGAGATCCCCTACCATTAGAATTGATCTCTGGATGACCCAGATCAGTTCCCTGGGAGAAAATGGCTGCTTCAGATGGTGGCGTTATGTTAAATAGTGGGTTCCATGGATGAACAGACCCCAAGTACAGTGATCAGCTCGACTTTATTAGTGATTTCAGCAAGGAGAAGGAAGACAAAGTCCCAGGCAGAAGCCTGGTTTTTAAGCATGCAAAAAACCACACCCCAAACAGTCCCACTCCCAATGATAGGGTATTTACATGACATTGTTTCTCTATTGGTCCATTCTAGGATCCTTGACAGCTATTGTTTCGTGGACGCACGCTCAACCCGACCCCAGGGCTAGTTTAGGGTTGACTCATCCTTAGTATACTACATCCTGCTGAGGTCCCTCCCCAAACCCTGCCCCTCCTCCCCAGGCTCCACCTCTAAACTCTCCAGGTAATTCCCAACCCAGAGCTGGCAACCCTAAATCTATACAAGGTATTATACTACAGGCCATCTTGTTTTCAGTACTGTTCCCAATCATCCCTAGCACAGAAATGGACTTTCCCCACTATTGCCACACACATAGTTAATGTTTTCATTGAACTGTCGACCAAGACCCCAATATCTCTTTTCCCAGTCAACTTGGACCCCGTCCACATATATTTTAAGTCAAGAATTTCTGCTCCTGTGAACATCATTTCCCACTATGTATGTTTTCTCTCCTTATCGAAGGATTAGAGATGAACCAGCTCTACAGCAATGGAAGAGACGGTTAGGAAAAAAATAAACCGAAGAGCAGCATTATTTTCTTTCTCTTGGATCATTTGAACCACAAAGAGGATTTTAACAACACAGATGTAATTATCAGCGGAGGCCTTATCAGCAGTCGACCGAATCGTCAGGAAAGCCCCTAGGTTTCTCCAGACTCTCCTGACATTTCATATATTTTTTATTTCATGAAACATTAGACCAGAACATAAGCAATACCAGCTGCTTCTTGGTATCAAGTGCCCCCTGTTTGCCAGGGGATGCTCCTTAAATCTGGTATTGCTACACAGGATAGGGGCCGGGACGATGACTTCCAGGTCACGACTGGAGATCTTCTGGGATTACAACTGATCCCCAACTGGCCGAGAGAGCAGTTCTGTCAGCTATGCTGCCATGAGTGTGGTGTATGTTTCTAATTGCTGTGCATTCCTTCCCATGCGCTTAATTGCATCTTAGCTGTAACGCATATCTCTCAAGGCCACTGGAGGAGTTGGTGCGTCTAGTATCCGTGGGAAGCTTCTTGCCTTCCCAGCTTCTGCAGCCGTTAGTTATCTGCCAAATGCCCGCGCGCGGGAGCCCATCTAATTGGGTACTATGTGGGGGTGTGTGCATACGAATGCCCTATATCTTATTATGCGCATAGGTAACCCGCCATTCCTAACAGTGTTCATGTTACTGCATCTATAGCTTTTCAATAAAAGTAAAACCTTCCTGGAAGCGTGTACTTCGTTGTTTTGCTGTGCATCCTGACAAGTTCCCCTGGAGAAAATGGCCGCTTTGGGAGATGTGGCCATATGGGTTTGTGCCGCCGTTTAAGCCCCTCCCCTCCACAACCCCGCCCCCCTCAGGCTCCACCCCCAAATCTCCAGATATTTGCCAAGCCAGAGCTGGCAACCCTAGATAGGAATGGTTAGAAGGGGCTTGGTTCACAAACGCAGAAGAAAAAGAGAGCAGAGCGGCAGAATGGAATATACCGTGTTTCCCCGAAAATAAGACACTGCCTTATATTTATTTTTTCTCAAGAAGACACACTAGGGCTTATACCACAAATGCATAGAAATCCTGCTAGGGCTTATTTTTTGGGTAGGTCTTATTTTCGGGGAAACAGGGTACCACTTCTGACTGTGGGTAGCCATTTCCAGCACTGATTATCCTCTGCAAATAGGAGTCTGACTGTGTGGTGTAGTGGTTAGCGTGTCATACTAGGCTCTGGGACACCGACATTTGAATCCCTGCTCTGCTATGGAAGCTTGCCAGCTGACCTGGGACCAATCACATGCTCTCAGCCTAACCTACCAGTTTGGTGTAGTGATCAGGGCTCTTTTTGTAGAAAAAGCCCAGCAGGAACTCATTAGCATAATAGGCCACACCCAACAGCAGGAACTCATTAGCATATTAGGCCACACCCCTGACAGCACAGCTCATTAGCACATTGGGCCGCACCCCCATGTTACCAGAAGTGTGGTTATCCAGCCACACCCACCTTTTGTTTGTTATTCTGTTTACCTTGTTTGTTGTCCAAACCCAGGGCCTTTTTTTGTAGCAGGAACTCCTTTGCATGTCAGGCCACACACCCCTAATGTAGCCAATCCTAATGAGTTTCTGCTGTTGGGTGTGGCCTGTTATGCTAATGAGTTCCTGCTGGGAGTGGCCAACTTGGGAGCCAGCCGGAACTCCATTCCTGTGCGTTCCTGCCCAAAAATAGCCCTGGTAGTGATTAAGAGTGGCGGACTCTAATCTGTGAGAACCAGGCTTGATTCCCCACTTCTCCACATGCAGCTGCTGGGTGACCTTAGACAAGCCACAGTTCTCTCAGAGCTGTTCTCTCAAGAGCAGTTCTCTCAGAGCTCTCTCAGCCCCACCTACCTCACAGGGTGTCTGTTGTGGGGAGAGGAAGGGAAGGAGATTGATGGGGGATAAAAAACAACTCCTCTTCTTCTTTCTTCTTCTTCTTCTTTCTTCTTCTTCTTCTTTTTTCTTCTTCCTCCTCCTCCTCCTCCCCCCCCCCACTTGACAGGGTTGTTGTGAGGATAAAAGGGAGGAGAGGAGGATGGTGTAACGAATGCCAGTGTGTTGTAGCAGTCAACAGTGTTGGACCAGTCGAACCCACACTCGGCCTTTGAAGTTTGCTGGGTGACCTTGAGCCAGTCACACACTCTCAGCCTAACCTACCTCACAGGGTGGTTGTAAAGATAAAATGGAGGATGACATAAGTGGTTTGGGGTCCTCTTTGGGGAGAGAAAGGTGGGGTGTAAAAGAAGCCAATAAATGAATGAGAATAAATAGGGTTGCCAGCTCAGGGCTGGGAAACACCTGGAGATTTTGGCAGCGGAGCCTGAGGAGGCGGGGTTTGGGGAGGGGATGGACCATAGAGTCCACCTTCCAAAGCGGCCTTTTTCTAGAAGAAGAGGAGGAGGAGGAGGAGATTGGATCGATACCCTGCCCTTCACTCGGAGTCTCAGAGCAGTTTACAATCTCCTTTCTCTTCCCCTCCCCACGACTGATACCCTGTGAGGTAGGTGGGGCTGAGAGAGCTCTGACAGAAACTGCTCTTTTTCAAGAACAGCTCTGACAGGACTATTGCCTGCCCAAGGTCATCCAGCAGCTGCAAGTGGAGGAGTGGGGAATCAAACCCGGTTCTCCCAGGTTAGAGTCTGTGCACTTAAGCACTACACCAGCTGAGCTGATCTCTGTCGCCTGTAATGCCAAGAGCTCTCCTGCTGCCACCTGAAGGTTAGCAACCCTAAGAGCAAACAGACACAAACAAGACTTAAAAATGAGAATATTTAGCAAACAGTGGAAGAGCTGTTCAGCCTCCCACGATATCGGGCTTCATTATGACTTCCTTGGGCCGTGGCTGCTTTTGTCTCTGTGGGCTCCTCCCACCATAATATTAAAAATTATTTTTATATAAACATATTTATATAAAATTACTCAGGCCTCGGTTCCTGCCGGAGCGCACCGGAGCACCGCTCCGCCAGTCAGGAGCCCAGGGGGCGGGCACATAAGCCCTGCCCCCTGCTCCCACCAGCCATCAGTTGGGCAACCGTGGGGGGGGGACGTTCCCCCGCCTCCCTGAGCCCTGGGGTGGTGGCCTTGGACTTGTAGGGGCAACCTGTTTTCCCCACCATAGAGAACAATGGAGGGGATGGGGCAACCTGTTTGGGGGCCCGTAGAATTGGACCCCATGCTTCAATGTTCCTGAAACATGGCGGGTATCTTGGGGAGAGGCTCCAGCAGCTACCCTGCAATTTTGGAGCCCCTCCCTCAAACCTCCTCTCCTCCAGCCCCCAGAATATACCCTATGTTTTCACCCTTGACTTCAATGGCCCATAGGATATAATGGGGCCGAACTGCAGGAAGCCGATTTAGATCAGAGAATCTGATTCGGCCCGCAGCAGCCTGAAAGGGGCCCGAATGGACCATTTTCAGGGGTGCATTCAGTTCAGACAAACCAAATGCACATCCCTCCAGCAGCCGGCTTGCGCAGGGTCTCTGCAGCCGCGGGGATCCTGAGCAAGCCAAGGGAAGGGAAGGTGGCTTAAACCACCTCTCCTTTCCTCCAGCAGCCGGCTTGCTCAGGCTCCCTGAGCAAACTAAGGGAAGGGAGGGTGGTGGAGCAGCTGGAGACATTGAGCCTCAGTTCCACAAGTAATGAGCACTCAAGCCCCGCCCCCAGCAGCCCTCAGGCTGGAACACCTGGAGCAGTCTTGGGAGGCGGATTGGCAAAAAGCAAAACCAAAAGCGCAGGAACTCAAGAGAACTCCAGGAATGGAGGTGTTTTTTTTATCATATTCTGGGCGTGGAACAGGGGTCACTGGGGTGTGTGGGGGGTATTGGTGAATTTCCTGCATTTTGCAGGGGGTTGGACTAGATGACCCTGGAGGTCCCTTCCCACTCTATGAGTCTATGATTCTATAATTCACCCAGGCTGGCTGTGGGCACGCCAGCACCTCTGTCAGGCAGAAGCGCCTGAGATCCTCCCCCTCCCCTTTTCCATCGCCAGACTTGGAGGCGAAGGGAGGGGGGGGAGAATGGATCCCAGGTGCTTCTGCCTGTCAGAGGGGCTGGTGCACACTTCCGGTGATGTCAGGGTGTGTGGCATATACTAATAAGTTATGCTAATCAGCTCCTGAAGCTCTTTTTCTAAAAATGACACCTGAAATTACTTATATAAAATTATTTTGATATAACTTTAAATACTTTGACATTTTGGTTTTTTTCTGTTTTTGGCACAATTTAATAGATTTTCGTGTTCCCAAAACATTTAATTTTTTTTTCAGCTGCGAGAAAAAAATTAAAACTTTTTCTTTGACCCTAAAAGTTTGGGTTTTTTTCCTTCTGATGGCCCCTAAAAGTATTGTGGGCCCTGGGCACTGTGCCTAATGGATAAGTTGGCCCCATCAGGACACTCTGTTGCTGATCAAAACATCACCATTCTCCAATTAAAAAATCAGGGCTATTTTTGGGCAGGAACGCACAGGAACCGAGTTCTGGCTGGCTTCAGAGTTGGCCACACCCACTACAGCCAAAACTTCTGGGTGGGTGGCTACAGAGGGAAGGCCTGGAGAGCCAGGCCAGGGGGGCCCTGGAAGGATCGGGAGGCATTTAAACTGCCTTCCCTTCCCTTCAAGGGGGGGCTCCCCAAGGGAAGGCATGGGGGTGTGGCTTAATATGCGAATGAGTGGTTGTGTCAGAGGTGTGGCCTAACATGCTAATGAGTTTCTGCTGTTGGGTGTGGCCTATTATGCTAATGAGTCCCTGCTGGGCTTTTTCTACAAAAAAAGCCCTGAAAAAAAATAATTCAGGGAAACTCCCCAGAAACTGCCTTATCACCTTTTACTGCTGTATTTTTAATAGAGTTTTATTAGTTTATATATAGAAAGGGGGGAAGGGAAAAGAAGGAGGGGAAAAGAGTACAGAGTTGTATAAAAATTTCCAAATTAGCATTCTGCATGCAAAACTTCTCCTGAAAATTTCACAAATATTATAACCATCTTTCTTATTGTTCTTCATTTAATCTTAGTTTCTTAGTACTCATGCTTTAACTGGTCATAAAACACCCTCCATGGTCCCATAAATTCTTCCATTTTTCCTTTTAGTATATTTGTCAATCTGTCCATTTCAGCACATTCCATAATCTTGGTTAACAACTCATTAAGCCTTGGGGTTTTCAGTGTCCTCCATAGTCTTGAATACTCTGCAGTATTCCTGATTAGATTCGAAGTTGACATCATCGCATCTCACCCATTCACAACTTTCCCTGTCCTGCCATTCACAACTTTCGCCCCTTTGTAACCTCACCTATCACATTGCGTCTATAATCTTGTCTGCCAAAGGAGGAGTCGCCTCTCGCCTGGGACAAGGGTGCTGGTTGACTTTAAGCCAGAACGGGAAAAAAAATGTCCTGCTCCCGGTTCCCACAAGACTGCTTTGTTTACATTTCGGCCTATGCACTTGAATGAAATTGTCCCTCGGGGGGGGGAAAAAACCACTGGGAACTGGTATTGCACCATTTAGAGTGTTTAGATTGGCAGCAGGAAGTGAGGGACGCTTTTCACAGCTGGGGATAAACCTATACCGTTTCGCCATCTCTGGGGATCAGATCTGTGTTAAAGGTACAGCGTCTGCTCCAGCCATCGTTGTGTATCAGGGACATTCCCTATTTTCTGGTGCCTGTCCTGGGGGTGGGGTGGGGGGACACATCCTTACATTGGTGCAAGGGTTACCAGGTCCCCCCCCCCCTTACCGGTGGAGGTGGGAGGGGAGGATTGCCAGATCCAGGTTAGGAAACTCCTGGAGATTCGGGGGTGGAGCCTGGGGGAGAAAAAGGTACAATGCCATAGAGTCCACCCTCCGAAACAGCCATTTTCTCCAGGAGAAGTGACTTCTGTGGTCTGGAGAGGAGCAGTGTTCCCTCTAAGCTGAGTCAGTGTGAGCTGGCTCACAGTTTTTTAGCCTCCGGCTCACCCATTTTTGTCTTAGCTCCGGAAGGAGGGCTCCAGAGCAAACTAATTTCGGCAGCAGCCAATTCGCTCGCTCACAACTTTAATGCCCGTAGCTCACCAAGTAGAATTTTTTCCCATAGCTTAGAGGAAGCATTGGAGATGAGTTGTAATTCCGAGGGATCCCCAGGTTTCACCTGGAGTCTGGCATCCTTTATGGGTGCCCATTTATTCTTATCCATGGATTTACTTCATTTACATCCCACCTCTCTAGAAACTCCAATGGGAAGCCAGTGTGGCTTACATTTATTTATTTACTTTAATTATTTGGTGGGGGTGGGGGCGGAAAGAGCCATCGAGTTACCAGCGACTTACGGAGACCCCTCTGCATCATGACCCTGAACTTCCTTGGTGGTTTCCCAGCCTAATAGTTACCGGAGCAACCCTGCTTAGCTTCCTAGGTCTGACAAAATCAGGATAGGCTGCCCAATGCAAACTGAGGCAGTTTATTTTTAAAAACTTTATTTATATCCCACCTTTCTCACCAGAGTGGTTTCCATAATTCCCCTCTCCTCCATTTTATTCTCACAACAACCCTGTGAGGTAGGTTAGGGTGAGAGACAGAGTGATTAGGAGAAAGAATTTTTTTTTTTTTTTGGGCATTCTCTGTTCTGATCAGACTTGTTGTGTCTGATTTGCAGCTATTTCATCATCGTAAATAGAAATCAGGTCTACACTGAGATTAAACATTCTGAAATTATTCATTAAGGAAACTGTTAAAGGTACACCTGGCTTCAGAAGCCATTATGGGACAGAGTTTTGTAGGGTAAATAACAATAGCATACAAGAGGTGGGAAAGGTATATCTAGCATTGAATCAGATCTAATCAGATATCATCAGATCTCGGAACATAAGCAGAATCAGTTCTGGTTAGTATTTGGATGGGAGACCTCATCAGAATGAATCAGATCTCGGAAGATAAGCAGAATCAGCTCCGGTTAGTATTTGGATGGGAGACCTCCATGGAAGTCCAGAGTCACTATGCAGAGGCAGGCAATGGCAAACCACCTCTTGCCTTGAAAACCCTACAGGGTCGCCATAACCCAGCTGTGACTCGACGGCATCTCTCACACACACACACACAACGGAAGGTGGAGAGTGTGCTAGAAGAAGAACATGCGGTTGAGTTGCAACCGACTCATGGCGACCCCATCCACGGGGCATTCCAGGCAGCAGATGAGCAGAGGTGGTTTGCCATTGCCTTCCTCTGCATCGCAACCCCAGACTTCCTTGGTGGTCTCCCCTCCAAGTACTGACTGTGGCCAACCCTGCTTAGTGTGCAAAGGTAATGAAAAGTACATTGGTATGGATGTATGTTGGGTTTAGCAAGTTAGAACACTTCAATAATTATAGCGTTAACTTTGTTTGGTCAACAGGAAGTCACATGTGTTTATTGTAACCAATCTATTTCCAAGGGACAAAAAGGCCAGGAATGTTGTAGGAGGTATTAGTTAAATGACTTGAACCTTAGCATTGTGATTGGGAATCGATGTATTGGCTATTTTGCATATTGGGGTCTCTTCCTCCCTTTGGCTTGCTTGGAGAAGAGACGCCATTCCTGTAGTAATCTTCTAGCAATAAATATGTAGATCTAGTGTCTGTCGTTTCGCATCCTGTTCGTTTCCCTGTTAGTTCAAGTAAAGTTATTTTTCTTTTCAGACCTACCCATGGACCCTGACTCTTTCTTTTTGGTGTAGTTTGGTGTAGTGGTTAAGTGTGCGGACTCTAATCTGGGGTTTGATTCCCCACTCCTCCACTTGCACCTGGCTGGATGACCTTGGGCAAGCCGTAGTTCTGATAAGAGCTGTTCTTGAAAAAAGAGCAGTTTCTGTCAAGCGCTCTCTCAGCCCCACCTACCTCACAGGGTGTCTGTTGTGGGGAGGGGAAGGGAAAGGAGATTGTGAGCCGCTCTGAGACTCCTTTGGGTAGTGAAGGGTGGGGTATAAATCCAATCTCTTCTTCTTCTTCTTTTTTCATTGCTCTGTGGATTTAATCTCTGCCAAACAATATTTTCCCCAGAATACCTTTCAATGTACTTCTTTTCTGCACCACAATATTGGAAGATGTGGATAGCTTGATGAAAATGTTGATGCAACGGATGACCGTGGTGAAAAAGGGAAGACTCCACGGCCAGGATGATTAACACGGCCAGTTTTTGTAATGCCCTTGCATAGAGATGTAAAATTTCTGGAAATTTTGAAGCTTGGGAAAAAACCCAGTTTTTTTCCGGTTTTTTTCGGGGGGAAACGGAAATTTTTGGGACAATTGAAAAAATGCTACATTAGCATTTCTTTTGTCTTTTCTAGATTGAAAGTCATTCTGTTACTTTAGGAACATAAAATATGACTATGGACATTTTTTGTTGTTGTTCAGTTGCACAGTCGAATCCGACTCTTCGCGACCCCATGGACCAGATCACGCCAGGCCCTCCTGTCTTCCGCCGTCCTCTGAAGTTGGCTCAATTTCATGTTCGTTGCATCGATGACACTGTCTAACCATCTCATCCTTTGCCGTCTTGGAACTTCATAGGGTCACCATAAATTGGTTGTGACTTGACAGCACTTAATTATTGTTTAAACTCATGTGGATTAGATCTCACTTCCTCCAGACCACTTTGAAGTTTTCTAAACCTTCTTTATTTCTTGCTGCCTGTGACTAAAAAAACAGAGCCCTGTATCCAGCCAGGATTTTTTTTCCAGTCAGAACAGCATTTCCATTTGTGGAAGAAGGGGTGGCAGTTTTCACTAAACTGTGTGAACTTTTGGGGAGGTTTGGGGGTTGCAGCAGGAGTGGGAAAGTACTGCTTTTCAAAGTCTGTGCATGGCTGGGTACACACTACAGTGTGTATGCATGTGTCTGTTACCCAAATAGGCTGTAATGTCCCCTTGCTAGGATGTGTATTTTGGTGACTTCAGGCCCTTAAGCCTGTGTATATCAAGGCCCAGATTCAGATTAACACTCAGAAAAAACTGGGGGGGGGACTCTTAAACAGAAGGGGTTTTGTTTTGTTTTATAAAGAGAAAGAAAACCTAAATCTATGCAAGTAGAACGATGGCAATAAAAATTATAGAAGGGGGGGAGCATTGTTGTAAATGACACATAAAAACCTTTCCCTAGAAAATTGCCTACCTTCTGAGGAATAAAACTTAGAGAGAAAATAAGACATACAAACCTGCTCCTGGAGAGAAAGGGGGGTTGTTCTCAGTGTGTGTGTGGGGGTGAAACTGACCAAGCAGGGGAAGGAGATGCAGAGACAGCTCCCTAGAACATAGAAGTGAGAGGGCTACAGGATGTGGTCCAAAGTGACTACAAAAACTGGGGCTGAGGAATAACTCTTTATACCTTTGCAACTAGGAAGAGGAGGGAAAGGGGTGTTGGCATCAGAATGTGGAAATAATAAAATGGGATCTTTTAAGCCAGCATGAAAAGAAATCCTTGATTTGTATTGTAGACGGGAGCTTTCCCTGTGTGCCTTGAGCAAATCTCCCTGTTCTTAGTAAATAAACAACAGCTGGTTCATGTAGGGCTACCATCTATATATATACTTATAGCCAGGCTATAAAGGAAGTATATAATTTATACATTAAGCCATCGCTTTCCTCCCAAGGAGCAGGTTCAGCCTCTTTTCAGAAGACCGCATACAGTTCTGGTTGTTGTATATTTAAAAGGATGTTGCAGAGCTTGAGAAAAGTGTAAAGAAGGGCAACCCAGGTGATTAAGGGGTCGGAACCCCTTCCCTATGAAGAAAGGTTAAACGGGGGGGGGGTGTTCAGTTTAGGGGAAAAAAAAAAACTAAGGGGGAAGAGGTTTATAAAATGATGCCTGGGGAAGATAATACTAGAACTTGGGGGCACCCAGTGAAGGTGATGGGGAGTAGATTTAGGACAGACAAAAGGAAATACTTTTTAACCCAACAAGTAGTTAAATTGTGGGATTCACTGCCAGTGTAGGCAGTGATGGCTATGGACACACATGGCTTTAAAAGTGGATTAGACGGGGGTTCGTGGAGGAGAGGTACCTGAACAGCTACTAGCCGTGGTGATGGAAGGGAGCAACCATATTCAGAGGCAGTAGACCTCTGAATGTCAGCGCCAGGAGGCATCACCGTGGGGAAGGCCTCGGTTTCTATGCCCCATTGTTGGGCCTCCAGAGGAACTGGTTGGCCACTGTATGAGACAAGATGCTGGACTAGATGGACCCCTGGTCCGATCCAGTGGGACTCTTACGTTTTTACCAGCAGGGCGAAAGGCTCAAAAGTTGGTATTCTTTCTGTCACTATTGTTAAATTAAGAACACAACAAATCTCCCTGTTCTTAGTAAATAAACAACAGCTGGTTCATGTAGGGCTACCATCTATATATATACTTATAGCCAGGCTATAAAGGAAGTATATAATTTATACATTAGTGTTTTGAAGGGGTTTGGACTATTCAGATACCTCATTGTCCCTGCGTGACCGTGGTCTCAGGTGCCACTTTGCTTCAACTCTGTCCTCAAAACTCATCTTTTCTATGCAACTGATATCCTTAATCATAATTCCCAAATGAATCGTCATTCCCAAAGGCTTCCATACCACCTATCTGGCTTGGCTTGGGAGCTCACGGTAGCTTTTTTCGCCCTCCTTCTCCACGTAGCATTATGGTGCTCTGGGGCACTGTCCGGATTTCACCTAGATTGCCCGCAATCTTTCCAAAATCTGCTTGACTACCACCTTTTTTGGAAAGATTGCAGCCAAGCCAGCAGGCGGTGGGGTGGAGGTGGGCGGCTACATGGACTGGAAAGTCCGGATTTTTCTTGGTCAGGGATACCAGGCTCCAGGTGGGACCCAGGGATCCCCTGGAATGACACCTCATCTCAGATTACAGAAGAAGACGAAGAGGAGGAGGAGGAGGGGGAGGAAGAAGAGGAGGAGGAGATTGGATTTATACCCCGCCCTTTACTCGGAGTCTCAGAGCGGCTTACAAACTCCTTTCCCT
Source organism: Gekko japonicus (assembly GCF_001447785.1). Lineage (NCBI taxonomy): Eukaryota > Metazoa > Chordata > Lepidosauria > Squamata > Gekkonidae > Gekko > Gekko japonicus. The sequence continues at coordinate 136,653 of NW_015164229.1, forward strand.
TCCCCTCCCCACAACAGATACCCTGTGAGGTAGGTGGGGCTGAGAGAGCTCTGAGAGAACTGCCCTCAAGAGAACAGCTCTTACAGAACTATGGCTTGCCCAAGGTCATCCAGCCAGGTGCAAGTGGAGGAGTGGGGAATCAAACCCGGTTCTCCAAGATTAGAGTCCGCGCACTTAACCACTACACCAAACTGGCAGTTCCCCTGGAGAAAAGGGATGCTTTGGAGGGTGAACTCTATGGTATTGTATTCCACTGAGGTCCCTGTCCTCCCCAGGCTCAGTTCCAAGATATTCAGGAGTTTTCCCAACTTGGAACCCCCCTCACCCCCTGCTGGTGGCCAGGGGAGACCTGGAAACCCAATTCTTGGTCCCGTCCACCTTGGTGCGAATTTACCTACCCCAGTCCCCCAAGGCCACCCCCCCCCATGCCACTGCAGCAATTTGTCAATTATCTATTACATAAAGTAGGGTTGCCAGCTCTGGGTAGGGGGATACCTGGAGATTTGGGGGGGGTCACCTGAGGAAGGTGGGGTTTGGGGAGGGGAGGGACTTCAGCAGAGTGTAATGCTACAAAGTCCGCCCTCCAAAGCAGCCATTTTCTCCAGGGGAACTGGTCTCGGTCATCTGAAGATGAGTTGTAATAGCTGGAGATCTCCAGGTGCCACCTGGAGGTTGGCAACGATGCATAAAACTCTGAAAAACATTCCATGGAGGCCCTGGGAATGACTGGGGAGGGGACGGGGAAGAGGAGTTGCTGGAGAGCTAGCATTGGGTTCCCTCTTTTTAAAGCTGCCAGCTGTTTTTACAGCTCTCTTCTAGCCTGAGGACTGTTTTACCGATACAGTTTTAGATGGTTTTATGCTGTTTTCATGCCCTTGGCTTGTTTCTTCAGTGTTTTTTGTCTTAACATTGATTATTCTTAAAGTTTGCAAGATCTGAGCAAGACTGTAAACAATATGATATTTGGGAGGTCGTTAATCCCTCAGGTTGCCAGAGGTCAGAAATGACTTGAGGGCACCTAATTCCCCCCCCACACACAATTTTTTTAAAAAACGATTTCCTGTTTGTTTTTTTTAACTTTGTAGGTCACCTCAAGCAGGTCCCGGAGGCAGAGTGTAATAGGTTTATATTCCCCTCCTCTCTGACTCCCTCCCCCCCTTTTCCATTGTTGATTCTGGATTGCTAAACTCCTTGGGGATAATGCCAGCTGGGTTGCTGGGTTGGCCTGTCGTAGCTAAACAGAACAGGAGTCCAAATGGCACCTTAAAGACAAACAAAATTTCTTCCAGCATCAGCTTCCGTGGGTCAGAGCTCACATATATCAGATGCCTCCGGAATAAATAATAAAACGGATACAAGTTGGAATACATTTTAAATCTGGGCACCTGCAAGACTCACAAGACGTATTCCAGCACAAACTTTCAAAAATGGGTTACGAGCCACAAAAGCCCACACTGGAACAAAATCTTGTGTGTCTAAACTGCCTCTGGATACCTGCTGTATTAAGCTCTCTGACAGCTGGTGGGACATAGCGGATAGAGTGTCAGGTTAATATCCAGGGAGATCTACATTTGAATCCTGATTTCTACCATGAAAGCTGGCTGGGTTACCTTGGGGCCCGTCACTAACTGCCCTACCTCTCAGGGTTGTTGTGAGAGAGCAGCGGAGGGAAGAACAATGTTCTATTTTTTAAAAAAAGATTTCTGGTTGGTTCTACAACCCACCTCCTATTTCATTGCTTACTGTTCATCATATTGACACACTCTGCGTAAGCCCCCTTGAGTTCCGGTGAGAAAAGTGGACTATAAATAACATATATAAATAACATGTTCTAAGCAGCTTTGAGTCCCAGTGGAAGAGAAAGTGGGGATATAAATAAATGCAAATGTATCCTCCTCGCAGGCAGGGACCCAATTTCTGCCTCTGCAACACTGCAAAAAAAAAAAAAAGCACAGCGATGTACAGTCTATCCATTATACAGAGAACCGGCGCAAAAGCACTCTAAGAACCCAGCTTGATCAGGGCAAGAGAGCGAACCCCATCCTAAAAACAGAGAGGAAGGCAAAACATTTTAAGGCAACTCAGATTTATAACAATGGGTGGGGTGCACGCCCCTGCTTTTGGGTCGGGTTGGTTTCCTTCATTTTCCAAACTGGAAAGTAATGCAAATTGAGAGTCCAGCGGCACCTTTTAAGACCAACAAAAAGTTTATTCAAGGTTCGAGCCGCTTTCGTGTGCAAGGCACACTTTTTCCAAATACAGCGGAATGGCAGTGAAGAGTTCAAACTTATAGACAGGCTGAACAGCAAGTTTACATGTAACACGATGAAGATGCTTTAAAGCGATGCAAAAAAACCCAAAACTAAATAGTAAGCTGAGGTTCTCAGGTCAACGGTCGTTTAGATCATTTAATTAAGGGGAGAAGAGGAGGACAGCGATGCAAAAAAACCCAACACTAAATAATAAGCTGAGGTTCTCAGGTCAACGGTCGTTTAGATCATTTAATTAAGGGGAGAAGAGGAGGACACCAAAGCAATAGGAATGTCAAAATACGGAAAAGAAAAATAGGGGGGGGGGAATAGGGAGAAGAAATGCA
>NW_015164229.1:139340-139933 GCF_001447785.1 Gekko japonicus
GGGGGGGTGGAAGAGTGGCGAAAGGAGCCTGCCGGGCGGTAGGACCCCGCGGGCGCCCCGGGCAGAGCCCGAGCCTGTGCGAGTGACTCAAAGAAGGGAAAGGGAAGGGAAGCTGGAGGAACTGGGAGTGAGCAGGCGGGCGGGGAGAGCGGCGAGCCCTGGTGCCCCAGCCAGCCACGCCGCGCCGCCCTCGCAAAAGCAACCCCGGCGTGGCCGTGCCTGGAAAGAGCGCAGGCGGCGGCGAGGGCTGCTGCTGCTTGTGGAAAGCGAAGCCTCCCCTTCCGCGCCCGGCTCTCCATTCATAGCCCGGGCTGGCAGGAGCTCAATGGGCTGATTCCCTGCGAGAGCAGCAGCAGCAGCAGCCGCCGGCCGGAGGAGAAGAAGGAGGAGGCGCCTGCAACAACCACCGCCCGCCCGCCTGCCTGCCTGCCTAGGCCTCGGCTCCAGCTCGCCAAGCCAACCCCGCTCGCCTCGCCAGCACCGGGCATGTAAGTGACTCCCCTCGCTGCTTAGGCTGGGCTGGGCTGGGTGAGCCGGCGGCGGGGCCTTGCTCGCGCGCGGGCTCGCTTCTGCGGCTCCACCTCCGGGAAACC
>NW_015164229.1:140361-149141 GCF_001447785.1 Gekko japonicus
GCGTGTGTTTATCTCCCCCCCCCCCCATTTTCCGTGTTTGCAGCCCCGCAGCTGCTGTAGAACAGGAGGGAGCCCGGTGCTGTGGTGGTTCCCTTCCTTCTAGGCAAGTTGGGGTTTTTCAGCCCTGGCCACACGCAGATACGGGGGGGGGCGGCATGTGCAATCCCGTGCAAGAGTTACTCCAGTGTAGACCTTTGCACATCAAGTGGGCTCACGTTGGAGGTACCCTGCCCGAGAGGAGACGGGGAGTGTGGGCTTGAAGGTGCCACTGGACTCCTGTCTCGGCTCCTTTGGCTGACACCTGGAATTCCCTGCAGAGGACTGCAGGCTTGTCGTTAGGGGAGTGTTTGTTAGGCGTCTTCCCAGGTTAGTCCCACCCACCCCTACCCCGGAAAAGTAATGGGTGATTAGGAGAGGCAGGCTCTTTAGGTTGACTTCTGCTCCCTGCAAACTGTACACCAGTGCTCCCTCTAAGCCGTGGAGTCGTGTGAGAAAAAAAATTCTAGGTTGTGACTGGCATTGAAGTTGTGGGCAAGTGCATAAATGCTCTGGAGCCATCCTCCCTGAGCTAGGACAAAAATGTGTGAGCCGGAGGCTAAAAAACCGTGAGCTAGCTCACACTAACTCAGCTTAGAGGGAACTCTGGTGTAGACCCCCTCTGAGTTGGCTGCTCTGTAATGTATCGAGTGGCCGTGAAATGGCTAGAAGAAATGAATCGGAGGCTTGTGGCTTCAAAGATGTCATTCTCTTAGAATAAGACTTGTTAAGCATTTAAGGTGCTAACAGACTAACAGTTTTGTTTACTTTATTTCTAGCCTCCCTTTCTCCAACGCAGCTTACGTTGTTCTCCTGTCCTCTGTTTTATCCTCACGACAACCCTGGGAGGTAGGTTAGGCTGGGAGTGCGTGACTGACCCGAAGTCACCCAGCAGGCTTCCATGGCAGAGTGGGGGGAGTCCTAGACTGACACTTTAACGACAACACCACACTGGCTCTCTAGGAAGGGCTAATTTCAGACGCATTGGATAATGTGCTTTCAGTGTGCTTTAGCAATTCTTTGCAGCTGGATTTTCCTGTTAAAAACATGAAAAGTCTACTTGCAAACAATTGCTGAAGTGCATTGAAAGTGCCTTATCCAGCATGTGTGACCCAGGTGTAAGTCTCCCGCTGTTAAAAACTCCCCTAGAATCATCTTTTAAAATCAGCAAAGAAGATCAGCTATGATCAAGAGATAGAAAGTTTATAAATAGTATCATATTCCTTGGGAAATGCCACATGTGGGTGTATTTTCGCACAGACTATGTACCCCCCAGCCCCCCTGGAGGTATGCCCCACTGACCTCCACAAAACTTACTTTGCCAGTGTGGTGTAGTGGCTAGAGTGTCAAACTAGGACTTGGGAGACCCAGGTTCAAATCCTCACTCAGCTGTGGGAGCTTCCTGGGTGACCTTGGATCAGTCATTCCCGCACAGACTTGCCTACCTCACAGGGCTGTTGTGAGGGTAAAATGGGGGAAGTGGGAAACTACGGACACTGCCCTGAGGTCTTTGGAGAAATACATAAATAGGTGTAGCATGTTCAGAACCTGTGCTTTAACGTTCAGGTGACGTTCCCATGTGGGTTTTCCTTTGCACCACCCCCTTCCAGTCCATGAGGCCTTACAATGAAGATAACAACAACTTGAAGCTTGCCAGCTGCTGTCCTTTCAACAACCTGAGGCTTGCCAGCTGCTGTCCTTTATACAGCTTATCTCTCCGGTACCTGGCATTACGTTTTATGGCACATATGGCCTGGGCCCCGACAAAGTGACATTTATGTCAGATCCGGCCCTTGTAACAAATGAATTCAACACCTCTGCTGTAGTGATCCCAGGGCGTGTTGTCTGCTTTCCTCCTGGCTACCTGCTTCTCATGTTCCCCCGAGATCATGCCCAGCAAAAGCTCCTGGCTGCTTCTTTGGCAGAAAGCCACATTGTATGAACAGGATCTGACTACTGTCAAAATCCTGCTTGGTGATTTGTTTAGGGAAGTCTGTGTTTGCCTCCCCGTCTTGAGCATGCAAAGAGCAGGTCTCTCTTTTTGAGCTGTGTGTGTGTGTGTGTGTGTGTGTGTGTGTGCTGCAACATTTGAAATGCAGTGCATCTCTCTCTCGCTCCCCCCTCTTGTTTTTTAAAAGGGCGGGCCAAGTTAATTATCACCCGGGTATTTGTGTACAGATAAATTAGGCTGTCTCGCCAGTAGAGCACAGTTGCTAACTTCCTACTTCAGAGCCAATCGCATTTTGGAAGAGTCGGAAACCTTTGTACCGAAGGGATGTGCTCTTCCAAAAGTGTGAGTTGATTTGGAGGTCACAGAAGCTGAACAAAGCGCACACACAGAGCAGTTGTCTACTGGAAACAGATTAAGTGCCGGAGATCCAGCGTGGTGGTCAGGGTGAAGGACGAGTCCTAGGTTTGAATCCCACCCACCCCTTAACTTGTCAGGAACAATTCACTGGCATTCTCTCAGCCGAGCTGAACTCAACAGGGTTATTGTGAGGATGAAATGGAGAAGGGGGAAACCGTGTTTGTGGCTGTGAAGTCCTTTGAGGAAAGGCAGGGTAACAGTGCGGTCAGTACATTTCTGAGCTGAGTTATGATGGATTGGAAAGCCTCCCCCCGCCCATAACACCAGACCCCCAGGAGAACAAATTTGGAGTCCAGTGGCACCTTTAAGACCAACAAAGGTTTGTTCAAGGTATGAGCTTTCATGTGCAAGGCACACTTTTTCAAACATGTTGGAATGGTAGGTGAGGTTCTAAACTTATGGACGGGGCCTTAACAGCAAATTAACATGTAACCAACGCTCCCTCTAAGCAAAAATTCTACTTTGTGAGCTACTGGCCGTAAAGTTGTGAGCAAGCAGTTTGGCAGCTGCATAAATTACTTTGCTCTGGAGCCATCCTTCCAGAGCCAAGAGAAAAAGGTGTGAGCCAGAGGCTTAAACACTGTGAGCTAGCTCACACTAACTCAGCTTAGAGGGAACACTGCAGGTAACATGATGATGTTCAGGTTATGCAAAGTGAAAAACTGAATGACAAGTTAAGGCTATAAAGTCAGCTTGTGACTTAGTTTTTCACTTTGCGTAACTTGAACCTCCTCATGTTACATGTTAATTTGCTGTTAAGTCACTGTCTATAAGTTTAACAACATAAGAGAAGCCAGTGTTGGATCAGGCCAGTGGCCCATCCAGTCCAACACTCTGTCACACAGTGGCCAAAAACACCCAAGTTTAGAACCTCACCTACCATTCCAATGGATTTGAAAAAGTGTGCCTTGCACGCGAAAGCTCATACCTCGAACAAACATTTGTTGGTCTTAAGGATGCCACTGGACTCCAAATTTGTTCTACTGCTTCAGACCAACAAGGCTGATCATCTGGAGCTAGACACCAAGGACACCCATTGAAGTTCATGGGCAGTAGATTCAGGACAGGTCAAAGGAAAGGCATCTTTACTCAGGGAGTAATTAAATTGTTGGAATCATTGCCGGTGGAAGCGAGGATGGTCTTTAGCAGGGCTGTCTTTAAAAGTGGGTTAGATTCATGAGGTTTATCAGTGGTTTCTAGGCCGTGGTGACTAAAAGGAACTTCCAAATTCAGAGGCAGTAAGCCTCTGAATACCGGTGCTAAGAGGCAACACTGGAGAAGGCCTTTGCCTCTGTGCCCTGTTTGTTGGCCTTCCAAGCAACCGGTTGGCCACTACAGTATTGGATGCCAGACAAGATGGACCACTGGTCTGATCTATCAGGGCTGTTAGAACGATCTGGAAGGGGCTAACTAAATTTAAACTCAAGTTTAAGTCTCTCTGATCCATCTGCCATAACTGATTTTTATCTTCCAAGGAGCACAGAGAACAGTATGCTTGGGATTCTTTCACCCGCACACCCTTTTTGTCTTCTCAACAACCCTGCGAGGTAGACTAGGCCAGGATAAAGGGCCTGGCCTGAGATCACTCCGACAGCTGCATATCCATGCTGGGGTTTGAACTGGGGCCTCCCCCGATTCCTATCTGATAGTTTATCTACCAGGGTGTTCGTTGACAGCTCTCTGGCATGAATGCAAAATTACTAATAGTAATAATTTTAAAAATATTATGATTATTGAAAAATTGCTTTCTGTGTACCCCGGTGAGGATATGCCCACAGCAGCCACATCAGGCTGATAAGGAAAGCTTGCTTGCCCAGGATAAGGGCTCTGTTTCTTAGAAGTCCAGTCTATTTACATCTTGCACTTTCCGCTGCGTTATGACAAATACCAGAGTTCAGATGATAACCACATGGCGTTCTCGGCTGTGAACGGTGGTGTACATGCATTCAGATGCCCACGCCTCGCTGCAAAGTGCACAGAAGCAGCCATTGGGGGGGGGGGGGGGGAAGGATTGAGCATTTTATTCCGTGCGTATGGTACAGCATCCTGTCTGTCTGAAAATATAAGCTCTGCTCTCCATTGACTGCACCACTGTGAGTATATATGGCTGTCTAAAGCTGACTGCTTCTAATGTGAGAACCACGGCATAATGTTTTCTGCTCATTGTGCGCTTGCAGGATAGGGCCGTTTACTAGGAGCGATTGTTTTGAGAATTTAGTTCGTAAGAATTGTCTTTCGTTCCATCTGGGAAAGAAAATATGGGTATGATTTAATTGGACTCTTTTAGAGAAATGAATTTGTGTACCGGCTCTTAGAAAAGAATAGGAAATTCACTAGAGTTTGTTTTGGGTGTCCAAACCACTGGGTCAAACTTGCATGTTTCTAAGGAAATGTGTTCTTTTCCACTGAGTTATGTGCTGTGTTCTAAAAATTATGGGTTTCATGCCCTGAATCTTTAGAGAAAACGAACTCCCAACAGCTGGGTTGGAAAAGAATCTGCTTGTGATCTTGGAGAGCTGCTATCCAGAATGCTGCTGAGATAAATGAACCTGCCTCCTCAGTGTAAAAAGCGGCTTCACAAATTGCTAACTCTTTAGAAGCACTTACTTGAGGGATTTTTCAGAGTTTTAGAAAGTTCGTTTTCAGTTGAACAACAGAAGCACCTGATTTTGTCTTCCCCCTTCCTTTTGGGGTTGCCAACAGGCCTGGAGAAAAATGTCCCCAGTCCCTTTCATAGAGGCTTAACGTGTGGCAACGGTGTAGTGGTTAAGAGCCAGTTTGGTGTAGTGGTTAAGAGCGCGGACTTTAATCTGGGAGAACCGGGTTTGATTCCCCACTCCTCCTCCACATGCAGCTGCTGGTGTGACTTTGGGTCAGTCATAAGTTCTTTCAGAGCTGTTATCTCAAGGGCAGTTCTTGAGAGCTCTCTCAGCCCCACCTAACCTCACAGGGTGTCTGTTGTGGGGAAGGGAAAGGGATTGTAAACCACTCTGAGACTCCTTTGGGTAGTGAAGGGTAGGGTATAAATCCAATCTCTTCTTCTTCTTCTCCAGTTGGTGCTTCTTGTGGCAAGGAGGTAAATAACACCCCCCCCCTTAAAACCAAAACCAAAATAAACAATATATCCCAACAAGCCTCTGTTAAAGGGGCAGGACATTCTTTCCCTCCTCCAGGCCTGTTGTCAGCCCTCACTTGGTTTTCTTATACAGTCTTTCATCTTAGAGGCACACTGTCCCTGCGTATCATCAAAATAAGTTGTCGTGCCTGTCGGTGCCGATGTAAAACGTGCTGCATCTTTTCCCCCAGCCCCCAGCTGTGGTTCCGCCAGCCAAATTTGACGCTTTGAGATTGCAGGCCGGCGCTAGTGCATCTGCAATGCTTCCAGAGGGGCACTGCAGTGCTGGAATGATGCCACGGTTTGGTATGTGCCAGAGCAGCGCCTTCTATGTGCTGTCCTATGTGTACATGCGCCGGCAAAGCTTACCTGTACTTCAATACGCTTACATGCAAGAGTATCCTGTTGACTTCAGGGGAACTCTAGCACATTTAAGACGGCATTTGCCTCTTTGAGGGTTTTTTTGTTTCAAAGCATAACTCAGCCTTCTTTATGTGTCAAACTTCTTCTTCTTACTTCCAAATCCTTCAATATGGGGAAGGCGGGGTGTTCTAACTGTCACGCGCATAAGCGAGCCTTTCATAAAACATTCAGGCTTCCCCCCCTGTATCCGATTCAACAATTTCCGTCATGCCTGCTCTTTAGCCGTCTCTGACCTCTTCTGCATCCCCTTTAGAGACGCTGTGTTTAAAATACGGTTGTACAAGGCCTGATAATGTCCACAGCGGCGGGAATGAAATGCTAGAGCGATGAGGAAGCGGAATGGAATGTATCACTTCCGATAGCAAGGGGGCGTTTGTGTATGAGCAACTTTGAACGCTTTCTCCACACTGAAAGGCTTTTGGCAGGAGGGAAACTAGCATGTTGCAGAGAGGGCTTTCTCATCCTGATTTGCTAGCTTTCTGCATGAAGGGGGGGGCACAGAGAAATTCAGGGTCGTTGAACCGAGCAGAAAATAGTGAAGACTTGAGATGACTACTGATTGTTAAAGCCCCAAGTGCCCAAAGCAGTATTTACAGCTGAACATCAAGAAGTCAAAAGTAATGACTACTGGGGAATAACATCAGAAGAAGAAGCAATTGGATTTATACCCTGCCCCTCACTACCCAAAGGTGTCTCAGAGCCGCTTACGATCTCCTTTCCCTTCCCCTCCCCACAGCAGACACCCTGTGAGGTAGGTGGGGCTGAGAGAGCTCTTTTGGGAACTGCTGTGGAGAGAACAGCTCTGAGAGAACTGGTAACCGACCCAAGGTCACACCGGCAGCTAGCTGCATGTGGAGGAGTTGGGAATCAAACCCGGTTCTCCCAGATTAGATTCCGTGCTTCTAACCACTATACCAAACTGGCTCTCTTTAAGGTTGATGATGAAGAAATGGAAATCGTTCAAGATTTTCTATTCCGTGGCTCCATCGTCAACTAAAAGGGAGACTGCACACAAGAAGTCAGGAGATTGAAACTGGGGAGGGTAGCCATGAAGGAGCTAGAAAAGATCCCTAAGTGCAAGGAAGTGTCACTGGCAACCAAGATCAAGTTAATTCCTACCATATTATTTCACATTACTAAGTATGGGTGTGAAAGTTGGACAATGAAGAAAGGTGACAGGAAGAAAGTTGATTAATTTGAAATGTGATGTTGGAGGAGTGTTTTACGGATACCATGGACTGCCCAAAAGACAAATTTGGGGAGGGGAGTGGAGGGAACTCATTGGGGTTCAATGCCATAAAGTCCACCCTCCAAAGCGGCCATTTTCTTCAGAGGGAGCTGCTTTCTGTGGTTTGGAGGTCAGATGTAATTCTGGGGGATCTCCAGGCCACACCTGGAGGTTGGCAACTCTATCCTCCAATGAATGTACCTCACGGAGTTGTTCTGTGGCTCAAGTGGAAGAAGGGAGAACAATGTTGTAAGTCGCTTTGAGTCTCTTGGGGAGCAAAGCTGGCTATAAACATCTAAATAAATAAATGGAACCTTCATGTCTCAAAGTAATACACCTTGGAATACTAGTGTGTGTGGGGGGAGGAATAGTTGGGGGAGGCTTTGGCCTGCATGCCTGGCTTGTGAACTTTTGAGGGGTTATCTGGTCCGTCACTGCGAGGGTTGTGGGAAGTAGATGGACCATTGATTTGATCCAACCAGATTCTTTTCCTGCTCTTCTGTGGGAGGGGTGATGGATACATACCAGTCTGGCCGCGTTGGGATTTATAGGGCCTTTGTCGAAACCGCAGGGATATGTACATATTTCATTACTGGTTCCCTGGGCCAGTTATGTTCCACTCATCAGGAGCCAGTCTTCCTTCCCAAGGTATTGACCTAAAATGAAGGCACCGTTTTGGAATGTACCCCCTCCCCAGATGGGTAAAACACAAGCATAAAATGAGCGTTCAATGTGCTTTCACTTGAGTGGCCTTTAGTCATCTCAGTCAGACGGGAAGTGCATCAGTGTGCAACATGCTAATAATGGCCTTTACACCATATAGATTACTTTTTAGAGATGCTCTCCATACTTTCTTTGAGAAAATGGGCTTCTGGAGATGCTAATAATCGCTTGGAAGACCTTACTTTTCTGGAAGAGACGTGGACAAGCAATAACGCAGTCAAGCAAGGTGACCCCGTCGTGTTTCCAAGGCAAGAGACAGTCTGTGGTGGTTTGCCATTGCCTGCCTCTGCATAGTGCCCCTGGACTTCCTCGGTGGTCTCCCATCCAAATACTGACCTGGGTCAACCCTGCTTAGCTTCCAAGACTTGACAAGATTGGATTCGCCTGGGCTATCCTACAGGAAGGTAGTCCTAGCTCTTCAGTGGTACAGTCTGGGATTCTTGTTGCCTCAAGTCTATGATCTCATTCTGTGTAAGAAGAAGAGGAGATTGGATTTATACCCCGCCCTTCACTTGGAGTCTCAGAGCGGCTTACAAACTCCTTTTCCTTCCCCTCCCCACAACAGACACCCTGTGAGGTAGGTGGGGCTGAGAGAGCACTTGACAGAAACTGCTCTTTTTCAAGGACAGCTCTTATCAGAACTGTGGCTTGCCCAAGGTCATCCAGCCAGGTGCAAGTGGAGGAGTGGGGGAATCAAACCTGGTTCTCCCAGATTAGAGTCCGCACACTTAACCACTACACCAGACTGGTTCTGGCTTAAATAGGATGCTGGGCATGTAACCAAAAACATAAATTTATTTAATTTGTATCCCGCCCTCCCCACCAAGGCAGGCTCAGGGCGGCTCACAGAAAGTATATGTATATGTGTGTGTATACACACATATATG
>NW_015164229.1:149496-160762 GCF_001447785.1 Gekko japonicus
CCCCTGGAGCGCTGATTTAGCGATCCGCACTCACAGGGGCAACTTGGCTATTAGATATATAGATAGATATACACATATATACACACACATATATGTAAAACAGCAAAATCGATAAAACACAATGTTTCAGTAGATAAAATCACAACATATAAAATCATATAAGTGCCAGTAAACATCTGTGCTTACTGTCATGTTCAGATTGAGTTGGTGGCTCCAGCGCATGTAGCATTGGCAGACCAATGTGACATGTTACCAGACCACAGATCTGTGGGATGCTAATATTATGTGTATTGGCACGAGGAACGCAAAGGAAATGTGATTGAAAGCACAGATCCTTTTAATTTTCTGGTGTTACATTCAAGCCTGTAAATTATCTCTTAATAGCAGTAGTAAAAACTGCAATAGAAGTGACTGAGTTTGCGGATAATGTCGCCCCTTTTAGCTGTGTCGAGGCTTGGACCGAACCGATTTACTCACCCTGCAAGCGTCTGTAGCATTTCCTTATCTGGATCTCCTGCTTATCTGAACTGTGTGTTTCCAATGCAGCTTTGTGTCATTTCCATTTGCAAACTCCCCCCCCCCCCCCGTTTTTTTTTAAATGCACATCATCTTCGCGTTACAGAGTTTTTCCAGATAAGGATCGGCAGCTGGATTTTTCCGGGGGCCAAATCCAGCCCTCTTTCAGTCCTACGTGGCTCTGCTGGGTGGTTAGCCCAGAGGGGTATACGAAGGGCGTGGGGGCTCAGGTGAAGAGACTTGTTGAAGATCCTGAGCACACTCAAAGTGGCTGTCCCATAAAACTAGTTGTTGACCTGGGGTGGGTGGTATTGTATCCTCATAATCAAACCTCTCAAATTAATGGTCCACAGGTTTTGTGTTTGTTCTAGTAGATCTTGTGCAGTTCATCTGTGGCCTGAAAGACCCCCCCCCAAAAAAAAAGCTACCAATTTTTGTGAATCTGGTCGCCTACGGGTGAGCTGGAATTGCTGCAGGCGACCAGATTCAAATGGCTCTTTGCACGACTTCTTGCTATGGTGGAAAGAAAAGCTTTAAAACCCAGTGTTTTTTACCATATGCCTTTTCATGTTGTAGTTTAGCCAGTGTGGCATAGTGGTTAAGAGCTGTGGACTCTTATCTGGAGAAATGAGTTTGATTCCCGACTCCTCCTCCACATGAAGCCTGCTGCGTGACTTTGGGCCAGTCACAGTTCTCTCAGAACTCTCTCGGCTCCACCTGCCTGTTGTGGGGAGAGGAAGGGAAGGTGGTTGTAAGCCACTTTGAGACTCCTTAGGGTCGAGAAAAGCGGGGTACAAAAACCAACTCTCCTCCTCCTGGTATGTTTGAGGGGGGAGGGACTTTCCCCCTTCCCGCCTAGGAAGCTACATTAATTACCATGTTTAATTGATGGGGTTTTGATAGCTTCAACCGGCAGAACAATCCAGTGGTTCCAATTAAGCTTGGCTTTCACAAACGCCAGCCTCCCGAGGCTCGTATAGTATCTGCGAGCAGGAGCCGAAGCTTCTGTTAGTGAATGTTTACTCGGCTGTGGAGCTGTGCCCATGGTTGTAGGGTAGAGACAGGCCTCCCCTTCCTCCCAGAACGGAGGCTAGGGAATCCTCTGCTGTACTGGTCGAGCAGGGAGGGTCAAAAGGTTTATCTCTTTCCTCTGCTGTATGGAAGTCTCCATTGGGGCATATAAAAAGAGGCCATTCCCCGCCGTTTGTGTGTAGATTGCTGAACTTGGTTCTAAGGGAAGCTTGGGAAACTACTATCTTTCTGCTATAGGGATGCCAACCTCCAGGTGGCACCTGGGGACCCCCTGGAATGACAGCTCTTCTCCAGACTACGTAGACCACTTCCCGTGGAGAAAACGGCTGCTTTGGAGGGTGGGCTCTGTGGCATTGTACCCCACTGTCCTCCCCAGGCTCCATCCCCAAACCTCCAGGACTTTCCCAACCTGGATCTTGCAAACGTCTCCCCCCCCCATCCCCTGCCAGTGACAGGGGGGACCTGGCAACTCTATTCTGCCCTGACCTACCTTGCAGGGTTACTGTGTGGAATAACCCCTTCATCTGCGTCATCCTCAGTTCTTAAGATAAAATAATATATTTATAGTTCACCATTCTCAGTGAGACTCAGGGTGGATGGCAAGGTTTAAGGCAATGCAGTTAGCACGAGAGGGGTAATAAACCATGCAAGAGGGCTAAGGTTACAAAAACCAGAGGCGCTGCGGAAAACAGAGATGCTGCAGGAAAGTATCAGATATGATATATCAAGGAGATTTCACGGAGGATAGGTCTGTCAGTGGGCACGAGCGATGGTGAGTGAGGGGAAGCTCCCCGTTCAGTTGCACTAATCCTCTGACTCCCAGAGCCAGGAGGCAACATCAGGGGAAGGCCTCAGCCTCTGTGCCCTGTTGTTGGCCCTCCAGAGGAACTGGTTGGCCACTATTTCAAGTTCAGGAAATGTCAGTCACATTTCCCCAAAGGGGCAGATGAAATCTGAGAGTGTAAAAACTTCCTTGCTGGGAACCATCAGGCCAGAGAGTTTCTCTAGGCGTTATTAAGTGCACTTCTGGGCTTTTGAGAAAGATTGAAGGTCAAAGAAGACGGGGACGGCAAAGGATGAGATGGTTAGACAGTGTCATAGATGCAACGAACATGAAGTTGAGCAAACTTCAGAGGACGGCGGAAGACCGGAAGGCCTGGTGTGATCTGGTCCGTGGGGTCGCGAAGAGTCGGACTCGACTGTGCGACTGAACAACAACAACAAAAGAAGGCACTGGTCCGGATCTGGATAGCCCAGGCTAGCCCGATCTCGTCAGATCTCGGAAGCTAGGCAGGGTTGGCCCTGGTTAGTATTTGGAAGAGGAACCACCAAGAAATTCCAGGGTTACTACACAGAGGCAGGCAATGGCAAACTCCTTTCCCTTCCCCTCTCCACAACAGACACCCTGTGAGGTAGGTGGGGCTGAGAGAGCTCTGACAGAAACTGCTCTTTTTCAAGAACAGCTCTTATCAGCACTACGGCTTGCCCAAGGTCATCCAGCAGGTGCAAGTGGAGGAGTGGGGAATCAAACCCGGTTCTCCCAGATTAGAGTCCGCGCACTTAACCACCACACCAAACTGGCTCTCAGCCCATGATTACTGTCATGGAGGGCTGGGCCAGCCACAAAATGGCAGGATCAGCTCTTTGGTTTGGGGAAGAGATGCTGTCTGGTTCCGTTTTATAAACAGAAGGGTTTGCCCCTATGTGGCCACAGAGAGCGTTTTCCAGGCCCAGACAACCATATAAAGAGTTCTACGGCTGTGCTCAGAGCTGTGACGGGCCTGCCCCGAATAACCCAGTACTTTGCTAGTCAGCTGCCGAGAGATGAGCCTCTGCTCCCCTTTTATTTACTATTTTGTGGGCCTTGTTTCTCCTGGAGACCCAAAGCAGATCACACAGTGTCAGTCTATGCGATCCATAGGATGACACCTAGGGATGCCAGGCTCCAGGTGGGACCTGGGGATCCCCTGGAATTACAGCTCATATCCAGACTACAGAGATCAGTTGTTCCCCTGGAGAAAATGGCTGCTCTGAAGGGTGGGCTGGGCTCTGTGGTGTTGTACCCCACTGAGGTCCCTGTCTACCTCAGGCTCCTTCCCCAAATATCCAGGAGTTCGCTACCCCGGATCTGGCATCCTGGCGCCCCCATCTCCCAGCGGTGGCCAGGGCGGATCTGGCAACCCTAGCATATCTAAGAAGGGATGTGCTGAGGTAGGACTATGGTTACAGGAATATGAAAGAGGCATAGACTATTAGACATGGTACCGACATGGTACCTCTTCCCGTATACGGCCTGAAGAACGTTAATGCTCTGTGGGCCAACATCTCCTGGCCGTCCCTGGCCCAAAGGACGCCCGCCTTGCCTCGACCAGGGCCAGGGCTTTTTCTGCCTGGCCCCTGCCTGGTGGAACACGCTCCCAGTCGGGATCAGGGCCCTGCAGGAACTTCTTCAACCCCACAGGGCCTGCAAGGTGGAGCTGTTCCGCCAGGCTTTTGGCTGAGGCAGCGCCGCCCTGGGCTCTTTTTGTAGCAGGAACTCCTTTGCATATTAGACCACACCCCCCTAATGTAGCCAATCCTCCAAGAGCTTACAGAGCTCTTCTTACAGGAGCTACTGTAAGCTCTTGGAGGATTGGCTACATTAGGGGTGTGTCGCTTAATATGCAAATGGAGTACCTGCTACAAAAAGAGCCCTGCGGCGGGGCATCCATGCATGGCCTCCCTGAGGTGGTTGTCACCCACCTACCAACCCAAACGCCATGCCAGGGAACCTCTCACAGCCACTTGACTTTGTTTGGACTGTGACCTTGCTTTTAATGTCTATTAAAGGTAAAGGTAAAGGTTCCCTTGCTCGAAGGCCAGTCGAGTCCGACTCTAGGGTTGCGGTGCTCATCTCCGTTTCAAAGCCGTAGAGCCAGCGCTGTCCGAAGACATTTCCGTGGTCATGTGGCCGGCATGACTGAACACCAAGGCGCACGGAATGCTGCTACCTTCCCACCGAAGTGGTACCTACTTGCAATTTCTTGCTTTCGAACTGCTAGGTTGGCAGGATTTATGTCTTATTACTGTGTTTTAAATTTTTAACTGTATTTATTGTATTGTTGACATGATGTTACCCGCCCTGATCCTGCTTGCGGGATGGATGGGCTATAAATACAAAGAATAAATAAAAATAAATATCAAGAGGAAGTAATACAGTGGCCGAAGGGTAATAATACAACAAGACCAATAATGCATACCGCGCACAGTGGCATAGAGTTTCATAATAGTGCCTTCCCAAACTGTCCCTTTATAGTATAGCCCGACTACCTTCATAGAAATGCTCTCCTGAATAATTCAGTATTAGGTAGTTTGCGGACAGCAGGGAGAGCGGGACCCTTCTTGAACCTCCTCAGGCAGGCCATCACGCACGTTGAGGGCCACAACAGAGAACGCATGTATACAGGCAGTTGTTGATCTTGCCTGTTTGCAAGGTGACCCCTGCAGAAGGCCTTGCTCTGATGAGCGAAGCTCGCATGGCGAAATATAGGGGGAGAGGCCACCTTTTCCGTTTCCAGAGTCTTGTGGGTAAAACCCAAAGGGATTGTAATGGAACAGGGGGCGGGGGAGCTTCAGGTCTCCCTTTGTCAGCAAGTGGGCACCTTATCAGCAAGAGGTTGATTAGGCTGAGAGTGTGTGACTGGCCCAAGGTCACCCAGCAAGCTTCCATGGCAGACTGATGATTCAAACCTGGGTTGCCCTGATTTCAGTCTTGAAGCTCTAACCACTGTAGAATGCTGACTTCCACCAATGGGCCTGTCCTCCACTGATTTAAAAGTTGAACGGTGTGACTTAATAATATATAGAAGGGCCAGTAGTCCATCTAGTCCAGCATCCTGTCTGGTTGGCCAACCACAGGGCGTAGAGACCGAGACCTTCCCCTGATGTTGCCCTCTGGTTCTGGGATTCAGAGGCTCAGTGCCTCTGAATGTGGAGGGTTCCCCCTCGGTCACCATGGCTGGTAGCCATCGATAGACCTGTCCTCCATGAATCTGTCTACCCCCCTTTTAAAGCTGTTTATTCTTGTGGTCGTCACTACATCCTCTGGCAACGAATTCCACATTTTAATCACTCTCCTGTCTCTCACAGTGGCCAACCAGTTCCTCTGAAGGGCCAACAACAGGGCCTAGAGGATGAGGCCTTCCCCTGATGTTGCCTCCTGGCTCTGGGATTCAGGGGATTAGTGCCTCTCAATGTGGAGGTTCCCCTCAGCCGCCATGGCTAGTAGCCACTGATAGATCTATCCTCCAGGAATCTATCTTCAGGTAGCAGGTGTTGGGAAGGCCCTTTCTTTGGCTACGGCTTAAGTACAGAATATTGAGTCAGCAAATCCACAGCTCTGACTCTGTTTTGGCAGCTTCAGCTACGAGAACATAGATCTTGGGTAAAATTCTGGGAAAGTGGTTCCATTAGGATAATTTTAAGGAAAACAATCATTTATCTTCAACTAGTGAGATGACAGTACTGATGCCAGTAATAATAGTTTGCTCTGTAATTGTCTATTTATTGTGTTGTATAATATGCTGCTAATTGTACTACTTGCCAGCCAAAAGATCTAACTGCTCACCTGCATGTTCATTTTCTCTCTGTGTGTGTGTCTGTCTGTCTTTCTGTCTGTCTCTCTCTCTCTCTGTCTGATCTTCCCTTTAAAAAGGGGATTTAGTGACAGCGAAGGAGAAAGAGAGAATCTGATTGGAAGATTGCAGAGAAAGCATTGTGAATTTTAGCGCGTGGTAGTTAAAATGTTGCCAGATTTTATTTTGGGTTCAAACTTGCGATGTCTGGTGCAATACAAGTTTTTCAAATATTCATGCTTTAAAAAATCTTATTACTGCTGTTTTGACTTGCTTCTCTGGTATAGATGTACCTTTTGTAGACGTTCTGAAACCATGAGGAAAAACTGTTCTTTCTCCCCTACCTTTATAGGGAGCAGAGAATAAATCCGGTGTGTGTGGGGAAAGGCGATAAAACCCATGCAATCCTTTCTTATCAAACTGTAGCTACATTACTGCTTTAAGAACATAAATTGTGATGTTCATAACTTTGTAAAAATGTGAGCTTGTGCCATTTGGTATATTTATGAGATTTAAAAGCATAAAATGCCGTAGTTTTGTTCAAACAAATTCTAGAGAGAGATGCAAACTGCTTCACCCCTATGCTATTGAGGCACATATATTTTTATTTTTGCTGTCTTGAGAAAGAGCGAAAATAAAAGTTGGGAACGAAAACCATAAATTTTACTGTAAACAAAAGGAGGTTGACTGCTTGGGTTTAGAAAGCGTCTTTGTACATTCAAAGCATCAAAAACTGCCAGAATCTCAACACTTCAATAATATATTATTGCACACCTGCATGCACAAGGTATATTAGCAGAAGAAGAGTTGGTTTTTACACCCGGCATTTCTCTGCCCTCTCAAAGCGGCTTACAATCGCCTTCCTCTCCCCACAACCGGCACCTTGTGAGGCAGGTGGGCTGAGAGAGTTCTGGGAGAACTGTGAACTGGCCCAAGGTCACCCAGGAGACTTCATGGGGAGGAGTGGGAATCAAACCCCATTTTCCAAATTAAGAGCCCACTGCTCTTAACCACTACACCCACACTGGCTCTCCCCACAACAGGCACCACGTGAGGCAGGTGGGGCTGAGACAGTTCTGAGGGAACCAGGGGTCATTTCCTGCAGGAGCGCACAGGAGAAGAGCTCCTGCAGTAAAGAGCCCAGGGGGCGGGCACATGCAACAAGCCCCACCCCCTGCTCCCAGCAGCCCTCAGTCAGAGCAAGAAGCAGCCAGGTAAGCTGCAGAGCCCTCCCCCCCCAGACCCCCAGTCCAAAACAGTCCAGTGGCACCTTTAAGACCAAGTTTTATTCCGGTATAAGCTCTCCCTCCTCTGTGAGGACAGATCTGCATGTTCCCCCCCTCCCCAATAGCTAGCAATCTAAAACAGTCCAGTGGAGCCTGAGCGGTGGGTGTTGCCTTCTGACACACTTCCGGTGATGTCAGGGGGTGTGTCATATGCAAATAAGTTATGCTAATGAGCCCCTGCACCTCTTTTTCTACAAAATGACCCCTGGAGGGAACCATGACTGGCCCAAGGTCACCCAGCAGGCTCCATGTGGAAGAGTGGGGAATCAAACCCAGTTCTCCAAATTAGAGTCTGTTTGCTCTTAACTGGCTTCTGGTGGGCCAATGTTGGTTACGTTTCAGTAAAATCATTTGAAATATGTTGTACAAGTGGTGGTGGGGATCTGTCGGCCTCTTGTGTAATATAGTCCCCGAGGGTTTTATTTAAATGCAACCAAACCTGGTCCACAATTAATATACCCTGTGCGTAGGGCAGTAGATGTCCCATTCTCCCCTCTCCTGCAAGTCCTAATTGCAATCACCACGGTTAGCGTTCCCGTACTTCTTGACCAGGAAATGCTCCAGGGGTTGGGACAAAGCATGCCATCCGCTCTCCTTCGGCCAGGTGGCCAAGGGGGTCAACTTTCTGCTTCAATCCCAGGTCCCCGTTCAGCTGGTGGTTGGCTTGCTATCCTCCAGGTGGGGCCAGGAGTTCTCCCAGAATGACCGCTGATCTCCCGATTAGTGATTAGTTTCCCTGTAGGAAATGGCAGCTTTGGATGTTGGAATGTGGTATCCCACCCGGGCCTGTAGCCACCGTGGGGCATTTGGGGTGGTGCCCCCTCACTCGTGCCCCACGCCCCACAGCTCCTGCCGGCCCTGCCCTTATCTGCCGGCCACACTCGTTCGCCTTGGCCATTACAGGGGAAAGGAGAGCTGGCCGGCTGGTGCGATTAATACTTGGCAAGTATGCGCTCTCCCACCCCCCGCTCCACTGCCCCCTCTCTCCTCCGTCCCCACTGGATTTCCCAGTGCCCCACCACCCAACATTTTCTGGCTGTGCCCCTGATCCCACCCTCATTGAGCTCTCTGTCTTAGCCAGACAGGGCCTGCAAGACGGAGCTCTTCCACCAGGCTTATGAGTAGGAGCCGCCACGGCCACTTGTACCACCGCCCTTTTACAGAGAGACCGTTAGGGTGGCTGAGCAACATCTTTCAGCACCCGGCCTTCCCCCCTGCTACGCAACAAGTGAGGAGTTTATAAGTGCATCCATTGTATTGATTTTAATCTGTTTTAACTTTGTAACTTGTATTATATATTTTGTATGTTGATTGCACTTAGTGCCTTATGTGAGCCGCCCTGAGCCTGTTCGCGGGGAGGGCGGGGTATAAATACAATAAATAAATAAATAAATCTCTAGGAATTTCCCAAGGTGGAGTTCACAACTCTACATAGCAGGAGGGTAGGCAGAGCTTGTCCCAGAAGGCACGTCCAATAACCGTTCAGTAGCAGCCCTTGTTGCTTCCTCCTTTTTCTCCACCTGCCCGCCTGCCCACAGGTATGACTCTTTGGAGGAAAGATGAGACAAAAAGGTACTAGAATTTCTAATTTTTTAAAAAGAACCTTCTGCTCTTGGAATGTTAGCAATTGTATGGCCCCGTCCTTTTCTCTTTCCTTTTGAGCCTCTTAGATCTGTGGAGGCCTTTTCCAGATAACATTCCGCAGTATACTGGCAGCTTCTGAATATCTTGGTCAGCGCATGAATAAATTAACGCCACACTTAAACCGCAGTGAAGCGTAAGCGCCACTTAGGACTGATGGTGCTTTATTAAGCTCTGAGGCTCTCAGCGGCAGAAGAGGGGGAGGAAGGGGGGGAGATGGTTGGCATTTCGGTACCAACCATACAAGCCGAGCCGATGGGCCTTTCTTCTTCTTGTCTCTGTGGCCCGCCCCCTCCCCATTGTAAATCCAAGTGTAGAGTACAAACTCTGTCTGTCTTTTGGCACCGTTTGGTCACATGGCCACCGACTAGACAAGCTGGCCGCAGTTTCCTCGAATGACCTCCCTTCGATGTAAATTTAGGAAAGCTTCCCAAATGAGGTTACGCCGGTCCAAGTTTGCTTTCATTTTAATTTTTTGTATTGCCATTTTCTCATCACTTATTCGGCACGAGTTTTGTCTGTCTTTGGAGTAAACGATAGTAAGGATGGGAGCAAAGTCCCCCCACCCCCCGTTGTGGCATTGTGAGTTGTACAACTAAGCTTCAGTCTTTTCCCCCCACGATCTTCTTTTTCTGCCAGAGTTACTTTTACTTAATTTGTTTATTTTTAGACTTATACCCTGCCCCTCCTCTAGGTCGGGGGGGGGGCCTCAGGGCAGCTCACAACATTCAATAAAACAATCTATAAATAGTGACAAAATATACTTACGACAAATTAAATTCCAATCCATCAAACAGCGCCCTAGCTCAGGCATCAATTACCTTTTGCAAATCCTGTGCTCTACAATCCATAACCAGCATGGCACACAAATTGTGCACCGCTTTTGCTCTGGAGGTGCTTCTTCTTTTTTGTGGGGGTAGGAAGAAGAAGAGATTGGATTTATCCCCCACCCTTCACTACCTGAAGGAGTCTCAGAGCAGCTTAAAATCTCCTTTCCCTTCCCCTCCCCACAACAGACACCCTGCGAGGGAGGTGGGGCTGAGAGAGCTCTGACACAAACTGCTCTTTTTCAAGGACAGCTCTGAGAGAACTTGTGACTGACCCAAGGTCACGCTAGCAGCTGCATGCGGGAGAGTGGGGAATCAAACCCGGTTGTCCTGGATTAGAGTCCGTGCTTCTAACCATTACACCAAACTGCAAGACGTGAGGGGGGCCATATGTTAAGAAACTTGTTGAATGTTTAGAAGGAGTCCCAACGGCTGTGTATGTGCAGAAAGCGATACTGGACGGGGGATTCAGTATCGAAAGTGTCTTGCCATTAAAATAAAACACTAAAAACAAAGTTCCAGTTTTGGAGGATGCAGAAAGTTTTAATGTGGATGCCCCTCGCCTATTAAAACTGGAGCACCTGGAAGGCAATGGAGCAGCGATGACAGTGGCCAATGAAGGGATAGCAAAGATTGGTTGTTGGTTTGTTTTTTTTTAAGTGTGCCCTTATACAAGAACATAAGAGAAGCCATGTTGGTTCAGGCCAATGGCCCATCCAGTCCAACACTCTGTGTCACACACTGGCCAAAACCCAGGTGCCATCAGGAGGTCCACCAGCAAGGCCAGAAATCCAGAAGCCCTCCCACTGTTGCCCCCCCTGAGGCACCAAGAGTACAGAGCATCACTGCCCCCAGATTAGGACCGATTCCCTATAAGCAGCTGTGCTGCCCTTGCTCTTCCGTTTGCCCCGGTCGCATTAGTCAGTTTCACACTATTCACTGCATGGCTGCATTTTGACCCGCATCTCCCCCCGATTTCCCCAGCGTCTTCTCGATCTCAAAAAACCAGGATCGAGAAGACATGGGTGTCAGAACCCACAGCCAACAACGAAGTACACGCATTCAGGAACGGTAATACTTTTATTGCAGAGCTATAGATGCAGTAACATAAGCACTGTTAAGAATGGCGGCGGCCCCATGGGCATAATAGGATATAGGGTATTCGTATGCATCCCCCCAGAGCACTGGCCTATTAGGCACCCTCCCGCGCGCGGGATAAAGCTTGGAGACCGTTAGGTAGCTAAAGCTGATAACCAACACTCTCCCACGGCACCTAGGAGAAACCCAGACAATACAACTCCCTCCTGCACATCTGTATAGATAAGCATTTCGGCACAAAGCAGAACAAGTA
>NW_015164229.1:160909-176469 GCF_001447785.1 Gekko japonicus
GGAAGAGCGAGGGTGGCACAGCTGCTTGTGGGGAATTGGTCAAAGTGTTCCATCTATACCTTGTGAGTAGCCACTAAGAGACCTCTGCTCTATATGCTTATCCAATCCCCTCTTCAAGCGGTCTATGCTTGTAGCAGGCATCACTTCCTGCAGCAGTGAATTCCACGTGTTAATTACCCTTTGGGTGAAGAAGTAGTACTTTTTATCTGTTCTAAGCCTACTCCTCATTAGTTTCCTTGAGTGCCCACAAGTTCTTGTATTGTGAGAAATGGAGAAAAGTACTTCCTTCTCTACCTTCTCTATCCCACGCATAATGTTGTAAACCTCACACTCATGCCAGTAGTTCTTGAGGTCAACTGGTAGAATTAATTGATGGTAGTTTCAAGACAGGCAGAAGGAAGTCCTTCGACATGCTATTTGTAATTCTGTGACTTGGCGGCCACAGGATGTGGCGACAGCCGCAGCGTAGATGGCTTTTTAAAGGAGAAAGAAAATTCACGGAGGGTAAGTTTATCAATAGGTGTTTGCTGTGATAGCAGAATGGAGCCTCCATGCACTGGGGCAGTTGACCTCTGGAAAGCAGATCCTGGGGAGACCAACAGCAGGGGCGGGGTGATGCGTTTGTGCCCCATTGATAGATCTCGCCAGCTGCTGCTGGAAGCCGGATACTATGATAGGTTTAAATAAGTGGGTCTGTTCTTGCAGTTGGTAATACAGCTCTGTGCCCCCTGATACAGTGGTGTGCTTCTTCTCTGCCTAATCCAGTAATGTTTTGGTCAGTAGATGGATTTTGTGGAATTAATGTATGTGTGCATTGGAGCCAGTGTGGTGTAGTGTTTAGGAGCGGGTGGACTCTAATCTGGGAGAACGGGGTTTGATTCCCCACTCCTCCACATGCAGCTGCTGGTGTGACCTTGGGCCAGTTACAAGTTCTCTCAGGAGCAGTCCTCGGAATAGCTCTCTCAGCCCCACCTACCTCACAGGGTGTCTGTTGTGGGGAGGGGGAAGGAAAGGAGATTGTAAGCCGCTCTGAGACTCCTTCAGGTAGTGAAGGGCGGGGTATAAATCTCTTCTCTCTTCTTGACGTCACTTATTTCCCCACCTTTGTCCCCAACAGGGATCCCAGGGTTGCCAACTGCCCCAGTCACGACGGGGCCCCTAATTCACTACGGGCCATCTAATTCACTACGGGCCATCTGGCTGGTTTGGGAAGCATCCCCCCCAAAGCCCCCTCCTGCTGTGCTGGTACAGTGATGTCACCAGGAAGTGACGTCATCTCGTTGCTCTAGGTTTTGGGCAAACTCTATGGTTTTGAGGGCAAACCCCCCCCATGAGTTTTGCCCAAATCCTAGAGCGTCACTCCCTATGGTAGCAACACGATGATGTCATCTCTGGTTGATGTCATCACACGTGCCAGAAGATATCCCAGCTCCACCCAGGAGACCCCCCCCACCAGTAGCCAGGTAGGACCTGGCAACCCTAGATCTCACAGTGGTTTACATCGTTCTCCTGTCCTCCATTTTATCCTCACAACAACCCTGTTAGGTGGGTTAGGCTGAGAGCATGTGACTGGTCCCCTTGCTATCTACACAGACTCAGACTGGACAGCCAAAGCTGCTACGGTTTGGCTCCAGCACTGGGAGAAACAGGATTGGAAAAATGCCGATGGCAAACCCGTGGCTCACTCAGATGTGTGGCAGGAGGTAGCAAACATCCTGCGCCAAGGAGAGGCCCCCACTCAGATCACGCATGTTAAGGGACATCACAAGGCAGATACAAAAACAGCTTACTGGAACGATCAGGTGGACTGCCTAGCCAAAGCCGCCGCCAGTATGAACCTGCCCCCTGAACCGCCGGACCCCCCAGACCCACTGGACTCTCCTGAAGAAATTCTACCACTGTTTGCGGTCATTACTCGCAGCAAAACGGCAGAGCACAACCGCCCGCCCCTTCCCCCAATTTTTGTAGACTTGGCCGAACTGCAGAGAAATGACTCTGATGTTATGGACCTGTACTACAAAGGGAAGGACCCAACAGGACAGTACCAGATACAGGAGCATGAAGGAGTCATATGGGCTGTAGACTCCATGAGGAACCGCCACTGGGTGGTCCCAGTGGAAGTCAGGGGAGACCTAACAGGTCCAAGAAAGCTTTTATGGCCGAGTGGGGATTTGAGCTTGGGTATTCCTGATCCTAGCCTGACACTCTAACCACTGCACCACGCTGGTCCACTAGGGAAGCTCAGAACATACAGTCTCTGTCTCCTGTAAAGAGACAGTCCTCCTTCATTGAGCTTTTAGTTGAGGTTACTGACTCTGTGAATTTGTTGAAGGCTATACTAGAGTTTGATAGTTTGGGTTTGCACTTGTGGATACAACATTGGTATTTTTGTTGTTGCAGTAGTTCAAACAGTTTTTGTTGTGTTCTCTGCCTGTTAGTATGTATTAGCTGCCTTGAGATGCTCCAGGGAAAAGGCGGGTGATGAGTATTTCAGCAAATAAAACCGCCCTTGTGTAGATGTAAAGGGCTTCAGGTTATCTGAAACAGTGCAGTGGTTAGACCGTCGGATTCCCCCTGACGAAGCTGCATGCGAGATGCATAGGGGTTGTATAATGCATCGATTTGTTTCTTCATCTCCATTTTAACTTGAGAACGGACAAGCTTTATGTATGAATTAGTTAGTCCATACAATTGTGCTGTTTGCTAGGTCCAATTCATTTAAAAATGTAAGTACCATCTCCAGGTATTTATCTGCAGTATTAGAGAAGGTGCAGAAAAGTCCTGCATCCTAATGTACCCAAGCATATCTCAGTTTTTGCCAGCTGGAAAGATAAGGGAGGGGAAAAAATGAAAAACATGAGTTGCAAATTAGAAGCCATCAACATTGTAGTACACAAAAGGAAATTTTTGTTATCCGGACTTGAGAACAACCTCCTGTCTGTATAGTCAGCATAATGCTGAAGAAGCAACACACACAGACGGCAACATCTGTTCACCAGAGGTGGCAGATGACTATTTATGTTCCAAGCAGTGATTCCTTTTCTGAACTTTTTTTTTTTTTTGCTCTTTGGGGAGCGTGGGAGCTGGGGGTGGACACAGGCTGGTTCCATACGGTAGCCTTTCTGTGACAGAGAGGGATTAATATGTGGAATTCGCTGCCAGAGGATGTAGTGGTGGCCACAGGAATAAACAGCTTCAAAAGGGGTTTACATAGATTCATGGACGAAAAGTCAATCGATGGCTACTAGCCATGGTGACTGAGGGGAACCTCCACATTCAGAGGCACTAAACCTCTGAATCCCAGAGCCAGGAGACAACATCAGGGCAAGGCCTCGGCCTCTCTGCCCTGTTGTTGGCCCTCCAGAGGAACTGGTCGGCCACTGTGTGAGACAGGATGCTGGACTAGATGGACCACTGGTCTGATCCAGCAGGGCTGTTCTTATGTTCTTCTGAAGGCCTCGGCCTCTGTGCCCTGTTGTTGTTCTCACTCCAGAGGAACTGCTTGGCCACTGTGTGAGACAGCATGCTGGACTAGATGGACCACTGGTCAGATCCAGCAGGGCTCTTCTTATATTCCTATGTGCTAGGTAAAGGTTTCCCTTGCTCGAAAGCCAGTTGAATCCAACTCTAGGGTGCAGTGCTCATCTCCGTTTACAATCCGAAGAGCCAGCACTGTCCATAGACGTTTCCGTGGTCATGTGGCCAGCAGGATTAGACGCCGAGGCACATGGAACGCTGTTACCTTCCCACTGAAGCGGTACCTATTTATCTACTTGCAGTTTCTTGCTTTCAAACTGCTAGGTTGGCAAGAACCAGAGACGGACGCTCACTCCGTCACACAGCACTCGGGTCTTGAACTGCTGAACTTCCGACCTTCTGGTCTGCAGTTCAGTGTTTTAACCACTGAGCCACCGCAGCCCCTCCTATGTGCTACTAAGTGCCAAACTAGGTATTCGGGTTTTTAAAGAGTTTGGTCCAGATTCCCAGCAGCTGCACAGCAGCACGGGGATGGGTGGGTTATTTTTGCATTTTTGCTGTGCAGAATAGGAAAAATGGGGAAATAGCTCCCCTAGTGCTGTTTTGGCTCAGGAAAGTGGCTGGGTGGGTGGGAGGCAGGAGTCCTTCCTTCCCCCGCAGTGGTGTTCTGAATCCGTTTGGGCTCTCTCTCCTTTATTTTTCAAAAACCCATTCCCCATAGCTGCTGTGTGGCTGCAGGGGAACATGAGTTGAAAATCCAAACCTCTTATTTGTCAGTAGTAGAGAGCCATCGCCTGCCTCTGGGTAGTCACCCTGGTCTCCCATCCAAGTACTAACCATGGTCGACCCTGCTTAGCTTCGGAGATCTGACAAGCTCAGGCTAGCCAAGGCCATCCAGGCCAAGGCAAGGTCTAGTTATTCCTGTTCCCAGTTCACCTGCATGTGGAATTGTAGCAGGGAGGAGCCGTACGTCGTTGGATAGCACCCCACTGAAATCATTCTCCTCCCAGCTTTTCTTCTTTGCGCCAAGGATGTTTTTGTTGCAGTCGTGACTTGGTGGTTCCCCACCATTCACGGACATCAGTGGAGGGTGTCCCATCCCAGTGCAGAGACTGAATGCTACCTGCTTTGGGTACCAGTTTGCTACCAGTTTGGTGTAGTGGTTAAGTGCGCGGACTCTAATCTGGGAGAACTGGGTTTGATTCCCCACTCCTCCACTTGCACCTGCTGATGTGACCTTGGGTCAGTCACAAGGTCTGGCACAGCTGTCTTTGAAAAAGAGCAGTTTGCGTCAGAGTTCTCTCAGCCCCACCCACCTCACAGGGTGTCTGTTGTGGGGAGGGGAAGGGAAAGGAGTTTATAAGCTGCTCTGAGACTCCCAAGTGAAGGGCGGGGTATAAATCCAATCTCTTCTCTTCTTCTTCTTCTTCTTCTCTGCAGTTTGTTATAATGTCTGAATTGGACAGACTGCGGCTCGTTCTCCTGCGTACAAACCAGGATCAAATGGTTGTCTAGAATTCTGGTTTGTAAGCAAGAGTACAAACTACAAGGTTGCCCAGTTCACGCATTGCAACAGGACTGCAGATAGGCCCAAACCAGGAAGATAGGTTCAGACAGTAGCCATACCAGTTCGCACTAGAACACCTAGATACAAGCCCAGTAACTCTTCGAGACGAACAAGATTTTCAGGGTATGAGCTTTAAAGAATCAAAGTTCCCTTCGTCAGAGGAACCAGGAAGCATTCGATCTCTGTGCTGTATACCAGGGGTTGCAGGAGAGGCCACGTTAGCCTAACTTGTTCTCCTCGTGAACAAATCAGCGTTTGTTCACCACGTCTGAATGTGGTGAGGGTAACTTTGGGCATGTCCTGACCCTGAAAATGTTACCATCTCAATAATAATTTTAAGAAATGCTGCAGTTACCTCCACGTCTGAGAGGAGATGAATGGAGAGTCACAGTTTACTTCCCACAACTAGGAAAGATACCTTTACACATTTATCTCCTATTTTGACGTACTTATTGCTTTACTGTTCCCCCCCCCTTAGTTTATAACCTTATAACCTTAGCTTGTTATTTAGTTTTGTCTTTGCGTATCTTAAAACATCTTCATCAGGTTACAATGTTAATTTGCTGTTCAACCTCTGTCTATAAGTTTGAACTCTTACCTTCTATTCCAGTGTTATTTGAAAAGGTGTGCATGCACACGAAAGCTCATACCATGAATAAACCTTTGTGGGTCTTAAAGGTGTCGCTGGACTCTAAATTTGTTTCTCTAACCTAAATGAGCTGCTGAAAGACCAGTAGCTAAATCTTCCTATTCCCCATGAAGAAGAACACACCATTGAATCTCAGCCCACTCACAGCGACCCACCCCATGGTGCATTCCGGGCAAGAGACAAGTAGAGGTGGTTTGCCATTGCCTTCCTCTGCACAGCAATCCCAGTCTTCCTTGGTGGCGTCCAATTTAAGTACTTACCAGGCCAACCCTGCTTTGGTTCCCTATGTCTGACAAGCCTGGGCTAAGGTGGACTATTTGGACTGCTATCCTCAGGCTGTAGAGAACTGAGGATTTGCTAGGACTGAAAATTGCGCTTTTCTTGTATTCATATACCAGACCAGTTTCTTTCACAGAACGCTGGAGGCTTTTGAAGCGGGTGAAGGGATCTGAGAGTTAGCCACCACGCATATGATTTCACTATACCTGCAGTTCTCACACTTATTGAAATGGGGCCTGCTTGCAGAAAAACTTTTGTTTACTTTGCCTCTCCCAACGTATAGGGCGGGAATCTCACATTGTTTAATGCTAAGGCTGTGTTCTGTTTTTTATGATTCGCGCTTCAGAATCTAAAGCGGTATTGAGCAAGGTGCTGTATCTCATGGCCATTTCATAGACGACCCCCTCTGGGTGTGAAGGTTCACACCTGCTAAATAATGCAGTTCCAGTCCACTTCAGCAACCGTTTGCAAGTGGATTTTATCATTTCGCACAGTAAAGTCCAGTTGTGAAGTGGATTAAAAGTATGCTATTCAGTGTGTGTGAAAGCAAACCCAGATTTTGTCACTGAACGTCTCAGATCCTCTTCCTAGCTTACCTTGTCCCCCTCATCTCACAGTCCTCCTACTAGGGATGCCAGGCTACCACCTGGAGGATTTTGGGGGCAGGGACAAGCATGCCAGCATCATGCCAGCAAGCGACAATTGCTTCTGGCGCTAAGAAGTGGAGTCATGGTACAGACGGCAGCGTTCTAGGATTTGCCAAAACGTGTCCTTGGATATCAAAGTGGGGGAATATGTGCATTGAACTCTTCACACAAAATACCAACGGTGCATATCGGGAGGATCGTGGGGAGCGTGTTCCCCCAATTGCACAAGGTTGGAGTAGTAGTAGAAGAAGTGATTGGATTTATACCCCGCCCTTCAGTACCCGAAAGAGTCTCAGAGGAGCTTACAATCTCCTTCACCTTCCCCTGTGAGGTAGGTGGGGCCGAGAGAGCTCTTCGAGAACTGCTTTTGAGAGAACGTCTCTGAGAGAACTTGTGACTGACCCAAGGTCACTCCAGCAGCTGCACGTGGAGGAGTGGGGAATCAAACCCGGTTCACCCAGATTAGAGTCTGCTCTTTTAACCAATACACCAAACTGGCTCTGAGATCATAATCATTGAAAGAAGCTAGGAAGTATGGCTGCATGTTTTAGGAAATGGAATGAAGGAACATGCTGTTGGCTTCCTCTCCTGAGGAGCGGATGTTGACAAACTTTGCTTTTCAAAACACCGGCTCCCTTGGCAAGGGTCGGTGGTAGTGAGATGGGCAGAATCAGTGGCTTAATGTCTTCATGTATCCCCAGTTCTACTTGGTCTGACCATGCAGTGGCCAGACCAGTGAAAATCAGTTTGGTGTTGCGTAGGGGCCATGCTAATCTTCTCTGTATCGTTCCAATTTTAGTATATGTGCTGCTTAAGCGAGCGCAATTTGGTGTAGTGGTTAGGAGCGGTGCTGTCTAATCTGGAGAACCGGGTTCGATTCCCCATTCCTCCAGGTGAAGCCAGCTGGCTGACCTTGGGCCAGTCACAGTTCTTTCAGAGCTCTCTCAGAGCCTAGCTCACCACTAGCATCACTTCAAGAGCTAGAACCTGCAGCCGCCAGACAATCTTAGGATCTCCTGGCTGTCCTATACACAATGCCATACGATAATTATTAATTATTATTACTGGTGAGATATATCCGGCAGCTCTAGTGGAAGTGATGTTACGATTTCACTCCTTATTTCAAACGTTGCGAACGGTTCAGAAATCAGATGAGTATTCTGGATTGGCCTTTCCAGAGGTGCCCATACGCTAGTGTGTATGCATGTTTTTCTTTATGTATCCACAAAGAAGGTTTACAGTGTGGAATAGCAATTAAATATTTGGTAGATTTTAAATGGTCTGACCTGGATGGCCCAGGATAGTGCGATCTTGTCAGATCTCAGAAGGTAAGCAGGGCCAACCCTGGTCTCCATTTGGATGGGAGCCCAGGGTCACTACACAGAGGCAAGGCAATGTCAAACCACCTCTGTTTGTCTCGAGGATCACTACACAGAGGCAAGGCAACGTCAAACCACCTCTGTTTGTCTCTTGCCTTGAAAACCCTACGGGGGGGAGTCGCCATAAATTGTCGGCAACCCGACAGCAATTTCCACCACCAAAATTTTAATGAAAGACTGGTTTTGACAAAATGTGGCTCAGGAGACTTGCTGTCAGTAGTGTGTGTTTAGTGCAGGAAACAATCCATTTTTTTTCTTTGCGGTGTCTGACTTTAAAGGTGGCTTTCTGTATTGAGGCTGCTTCCGTATTTCACGCCGTGCCTGCTTTGAACAGCCTGAAACCCCCGCCCCAAGCCATGGCTTCACATTCCCTGGTATCTTTAGCATCCTTCCCCCCTCCTCTTGCTTTAAGAGAACAACAAGAAATGTGTATCCCGCCTCTTGAGTTTACAGCGGTTTGTTTTCTGTATCTTTTACTGCTCGTTTGCGTCAATTAAGAGTGGTTCTCTTTTCCTTTTTCTTTCAGGGACAGCTGAAAAGGGGAACGAGGAAGGGGGGGGAAGGCCGTGTCTTGTGTGGTGGGGGCTGAACTTCTGGCATCGGTCACTTGCTGGAGAGACGTCCCGCCATTATGAATGAAGTCGCCATCGTGAAGGAAGGCTGGCTCCACAAACGAGGTAAGCGCCAGTCGTTCCTCCTCCTCCTGCGTCGGGTGGGACACGGTCCACTTTTGGCCAAGTATCTCAGAAGGTTCCAACCAATTTTGTTGCAAGGAACGTGTCAGCGAGACTTTGGCTTTCCCTGTCGACCGTATCCCTTCCCTAAAAGTCAGTCAACCACCATCCCTTTACTTATTCATCTGTTTGTTGCTTTCTTTTCTCTTCCCTCTTTCCCCGCTCCTTTTCTAATTGGTAAGCACCATGAAACAGTGCCTCAGGCATTTTTTTTTAAAAAACCCTGTATTCTAGTCTAAGTTTTTGTATGTTTAAGAATGTTGTAACCCTCCCTGAGCCTGCTGTGTAGAAGAGGGAGAGCTAGAGGTCCAACGAAATAAAATAAAATGTTAGAAAACACACAACATTCTATGAGAATACCATAAAATAAAAACAACAATAAACTGTTGCGTCACAGCTACGATAACCCAATAAAACGACGTGTGTAGTCACTCTTCTTCTTTTTTAAAGCACATATAGTTTGATTTCTAAAATTATTCTTCTAAATGGCACCCGCGTGTGGCATGGGGCGGACAGGATCCAGGACTGCTGAGTCTTTTGTTTTAGAAGCTCTGTGGTTTTTCTTTAGCAAACAGGGGCACATTTATGGGAACCGGCAGCCACAGAATGAATTACAGGGGTTTCTCACCTCACGGTGTGATTTCTCTGTAAACAAAGCAACCCTGAATGTGTTGCTCTGTTCTTACTAATTTGTGAGAACAGGATCTGGGTGTGGGCTAGTAAGTATTTCACATCAATCTGGAATGAAGCCTGTTTCGTGCGCGAAGATGCAAAAGGAAGCAGTCCGGGCAGTGCCGGAGAACCGGAGGGATTGTAGCTAAGGACTTAAAATGGGAAGTCCAGGGGTAGGGTAGAGCTGAGTTCTGGGGTTGTGAAGGCACACCGGGGTGTTCGCAAAGCTTTGCTAAAGTGCTGGAATACTAGGAAAGAGCAAGAGTCCAATAGGACCTTAAGAACTAGCAAAATTTGTGGCAGGATAGGAGCTTTCCTTAAAAGGAGCTGCGGTGGCTCAAGTGGTTAAGACGCTGAACTGCAGGCTGTGGAAGGTCAGTAGTTCAGCAGTTCGAGACCCGGGTGCCGCATGACGGAGTGAGCTCCCGTCTCTAGTTCCAGCTCCTGCCAACCTAGCAGTTCGAAAGCAAGAAATTGCAAGTAGATAAATAGGGACCACTTCGGTGGGAAGGTAACAGCGTTCCGTGCTGTTTGACACCCTCACAAGCTCTGAACTCTTGCTCTGTCTGAGATTAAAACTTCCACAGGGGGATACATTTTCAGAGAACTGTGCATTTTGGGCTACTGAACACAGGGAGCAGCTTAGGTGCAAGGATGCTGTGCAATCCTTGAGGGTATCTAAATGAAGTCTGGGGGAAACTCCCTGGCCAGAATGAGCCCTCTTCCCCATAGCCCATAGGAGACCCAGTGTGGTGTAGTGGTTAAAACGTCAGACTAGAATTTGAGACACCCAGGTTCAAATCCCCGTTCTGCCATGGAAGCTTGCAGGGTGACCTTGGGCCAGGCACACACACTCGCTGCCTACTCTACCTCATAGGGTTGTTGTGAAGATGAAATGGACCGAAGGGGAGCGATGGAAGCTGCTACTGGTTCCCATTGGGAGGGAATTGTTGTTGTTCAGTCGCACAGTCGAGTCCGACTCTTCGCGACCCCATGGACCAGGTCACACCAGGCCCTCCTGTCTTCTGCTGTCCTCTGAAGTTGGCTCAATTTCATGTTCGTTGCATCGATGACACTGTCTAACCATCTCATCCTTTGCCGTCCCCGTCTTCTCTGACCTTCAATCTTTCCCAGCATCAGGGTCTTCTCCAGTGAGTGCTCCCTTCTCATTTGGTGGGTAGGGGTATTTGAGCTTCAGTTTCATTATCTGGCCTTCCAGGGAATAGTCAGGGTTGATTTCTTTTAGGATTGACTGATTTGATCTTCTTGCAGTCCAAGGGACTCTCAAGAGTCTTCTCCAGCACCATAGTTCAAAAGAATCTATTCTTCGGCGCTCGGCCTTCCTTATAGTCCAACTCTCACAGCCATACTTGACTGCTGGGCATACCATTGCTTTGACCATGCGGACTTTTGTTGGCAGGGGGATGTCTCTACTTTTAATCATGCTGTTTAGGGAATGGCAGGGTGTAAATGAAGCAAAAGAAGTAATATAACCATAAAGATAGTTTCAGGGGGAGCAGAAATGTTTTGGTCTACAGTAGGTGAGCTAGATTTGAATCCAGTACCACCTATCTTGGTGGTCTGTAAGGTACTACTGGACTCAAGTTTTTAACAGTGGCAAGCAAAGAGCTGCAACGAAATGTTCTTCATATATATGCAGTTGCTAGGTTTAAACCGTCCTCCCCCCCAAACAACTTTTCTCCTACTCCTGTCCCAGTTTTAAGCCCCAGACCATCTGGCTATAACATGCCACTATTGGGATTTGAACCTGGGTCTTTTTGATCCAAGTGCTGCAGTTCACATGCTGCTCCCACGTTGGTCTTTCTCACTTTCTCAGCTAGCTCTGGAGACCGCATGTGGTGCATGCTACTGTGTTCCCGATCTCAGCAATGACAGTCTTGTAACATGATTCTAATCCGGGACGGACCGCCTCTAGGGTTGTGGTCTGGGTTTTTAAAATTTGTATCTGTGTGTGTACGTATATGTTTCTCTTTAATACCAGCTTTCGATGTACGACAATGGCTGTGTTAAAAACGTGCCCAAAGTCGAAAAGGCTGGCTTGATGGAGCATCAAGGTTTTTAAGTAAAGCCAGCCAACCGCAGGATGTTTCCAAACCCGACATCCGATCCTCTGAACTTGTGAAACAAGTTGAGGCTGTAATTAGAGCAACGAAGGCTTGCAAAAAAAAAAAAAAAACGCAAGATGACAGACTAAGAATTGTTAAAAGGCTCTTTATTTTTGGTAGGAAAACAAAACCATGGGCCCACCCTCTGGTTAAGATTCCGTTTCTCCTTTTTGAAATTTAATTTTTAGGTATAGGTACATGAAGGGGAATGGGTTGGATTCCAGTATGAGTAATTGCTGTGGCTGAGTTTTACTATTATCTTTTTAGTCTACCTTTTCTTCCGTAGGCCACCTCTAGATTACGCTGGATAAAGGGACCCTTTGAGCCATCTTTCCACAGGGCTGCGTGGTGGCGCAATGCATTTCTTCATCCAGTTACGGTTGTTATTTAGATAGCTGAGAATAGGCTTGGTGCAATGCGGCTTGCAAAATGCTTCAGAACCGTTTCAGTTATTTATTAACTTCATGATCTCCTTTTCTCACTTGGACTCAAGGCGGATTAGGAATTCTGAAACAACACAGGAAGAATAATGTAAAACCAAATACCGTAATAACTGCTTGTAATAAGGCTGGGATACAAATTTCATTCATTCATTTAGGTTTAAAAGCCCATAAGCCATACACCTT
The DNA here is from genome assembly GCF_001447785.1 of Gekko japonicus. Lineage (NCBI taxonomy): Eukaryota > Metazoa > Chordata > Lepidosauria > Squamata > Gekkonidae > Gekko > Gekko japonicus. The sequence goes on from NW_015164229.1 coordinate 173,066, forward strand.
AAAAAGTTTACTGGTTTAAAATCACAGCAAAACAAAATTTCGCCACGTCTGTTATGCAGTTAAAACAGAAACTATTCAACAGGAGTCTCAGTCTTGTAGGTTCTGGGAAGGGTGAGAATTTCAGTAGCCATTTCCTCAAAAAGTTTCCTCTCTCATCTCTGTGTTTAGGGCATTTGTATGTGCTGACCAGGGCCGGCTCACCCACTAGGTGAACTAGGCATTCTCCTAGAGTGCGGGCTGGCCCTTAGGGGCGCCAAAGCCCCCCAGCCCCCGCCAAAAGCCCTGAATGATGGCTTCCCTGCCGACCCCGCCGCAGGAGGAGGAGGAGGCGGCAGCCAGCGAGCAGAGGCAGGAAGCGCTTGGGGGCTGCGCCCTCTGGCTCTGCAGCAGCTGAGCCTCCCCTCCTGGCAAGAGAGAAAGGAAAGGCGGCGGGGATTGAGGCCTTGGTCTCTGCCCGCCCGCCCCCCCCCTGCGCCAGGGAGGGAGGGAAGCAGGGGAGGGAGGAAGGAAGGAGGGGCGGCAAAACGTGGCTCCAACACACACACACTCCCTGCCCGCCCCTTCGCTTCCCTCCCCCCGCAACCACATGCACGCAAAGGTGGGGGGGGGAGGGAAGAGACTCGGCTGGAGGAGCAGTGGGCTGTGCGGCGTTGGTACCCCTGAGCTCTTCGCTCTTCTCCCAGCCCAACTTGGGGGAGGGAGGGGGAGCCTGGGCACCAGTGCTGCCATCTCCCCACCCCGCCCGCGGGTTCCCTCTTGACGAGGGGCCCCTTCCTCCTCCTCCTCCTAGCCGCCGGCGCTGAGCACGGGAGCCCTGGCCGGCCAGAGGAAGGGTGTTCGCGGCTGCAAGTCAACTGGAAACGGCCTGGCCTCATTCCCGCGCCACTCTTGGCGCGCTCCTCTGCCCAGCTCACCTGCAACCGCCTCAGCAGTCGACGGCAGGCCGAGCTCCCTCCGGTCCTAGGCAGAGCTGAGGCAACTCTGGAGCCTCCAAAGGGGGAGAGAAGTTGAACTAAGTTTTCCCCAGGCCCCGCCTGGTGGTTGGCAACGTGTGGGGGGCGCTAGAAGGTAGCCCTGCCTAGGGCGCAAAAAAACCTCGGGCCGGCCCTGGTGCTGACCATCCCTAAATTAAGAAGAGCATATATGGTGGTCCGTTGTTACCTGTTTCCTTCTGCACAGATGAAGGGCCGCTTCCAGGGTATTCCTGCTAATCGGCGTTTCTGTGACTGTTCATTGGAGGACCGCCCTCTCCCACATCTTTTTTCATTTGTCCTAAACATACAGATACAAATTTCGAAACCAGTGCAACAGGAACTGTGTAAGACGTAAGAAATGCAAAAAAAAAAAAAAAAGGATTAGAAAGCGGTGTGGTAGAAAAAAGGAGTGCATGGATAGATCACTGGTGTTCAATTTCTAGAGCATGTATTTTTGTAGAAAAGGACCTGAAGTTCAGGAGAGAAATGTGTTTTACACATTTATATTTCTCAACACCAAGAGCAGGCAGTGCGGGAACAGTCTTCCCTAACCACATGAACACATGAAAGTGCCATATACTGAATCAGAGAAGAAAAAGGAGAGGGGGGGGGGGGCATACCAAAACAAAACGAAGAAAAAGAAACCAAAATGGTGCAGATGGAAATCAAATATTTAATAGTTACAGAACCCCTATGCATTTTGCATACAGCTTCTTCAGGGGAAATCTAGTGAAATAATAAAAGGTAAATATATATTCAACATATAATTTTAAGAATCGATAAAACAGGACAATTTCACAGAGCGTGTACAGAGTACAGTTCATAACAAGTTGTTCAAGGTAAGTTGTCGCTGAAAAAACCAAAGCAACATTAACTTATGACATTAAGAATTCAGCAGGTTCTCCAAACATCTCTCGATCGTTGAGATTTCCCTTTGCACCGTTTTCTTCATATGCTGAATCAGACCATTGGTCCATCAAGGTCCATAAACAGACTGGCAGCACCTATCCAAGTCCTCAGGCGGGGTTCATTCTCATCACCTACCACCTGATCCTCTGGGGATTGAACCTGGGGCCTTCTGCATGCCAAGCAGTTGCTCTACCACTGAGCCATGCCCCCGCCTATTAGAATCAAGAGAATAATCACTTCTTTTTTTTGCTTTAAAATATGCAACCTGCATTATTGCATAGTTTATATTTTAAAATTTTTTGGAAGGGCTCTTACTGGGTGTTAAACTTTCTGTTCCTGATTAACAGGAGTATAGTTCATGGATTGTTACCTTTATACTCATAAGGTAACGTTAGTCACGCTATTGGTAATAGTTTTTGGATATGTAATACTATAACATTTTGGATACATAATACTATAATATTGTATACTATAATATAGTGTTCCTGATTAATTATATTCATGATACGGTATTCGTAGAAATTTTGATTTTTTTAGACATACTGCGTAGTAATGTATTTAATGATATGGTTATCTGTCAGTGCATGATTAAGATTGTACCTTGTTCATTGCTGTTATATTTCAATAAATTTTAATTATCTTTAAAAAACTTTCTGTTGAGGTATCAAACAACTGTACTGAACTGTGCAGAAACTGCATGCTTAAAAAAAGACCTCAGTATGTTTTGTTTGTTTGTTCTTTTCATTTCCAAGTTACGGAACTCCGGCATCATGACTTAAAAAATTACTAGGCTGCAATGAAATGAATCTAATAAGGCTGCTGATATTTCAGTGTGACTTTTCAGGCTGCTGATAGTCATATTTGCAGCAACCAAAGAGGAACACACAGTGCAGGTATACAAGGGAATAGCAATCTGTGTGAAAAAGACGCTAACACTCGTTCAATAATGACCAAGGTATTAATACAAATACAACCATGGATGCGCAATATTAAGGTAGAAAAATTTCCTCTTGAGGCGAAGATGCATGAAGAATAATATATGAAGATGCATGAAGAAAAATATAAACGAAGAATCCGGATATTAAGAACTTCATTTTGAAGTGGACTTGTGAAAAAGGAGTGAATTTTTGGACGGGGGTCCATAATGAAATGCAGAAAATCTTGAAATGTAATTTTAAAAAAGAACCAGAAATACTTCTTTTGGGTCTTAAAACGGAGGAAGTGAATGTAAGTAAGAGAACACTGTTATGGTATTTGATTACAACGGCAAGAATGACCTATGCTCAGTACTGGAAACAAGACCGAGTACCTGAGGTTTGGGAATGGATTAGAAAAATGCTTTTTATGGCAGAAATGGACAAATGGACAAGGAAACTTAACAACAAAGAAGACGAAGAGTTTTTTGCAGACTGGATGGACTTCAAAGTGTATCTAGAGAAATACTGGGATGTTAAGAACAATTTATTGTGCTTTAATAACTATTAGGGAGCTGCGGTGGCTCAAGTGGTTAAGATGCTGAAC
>NW_015164229.1:176832-185595 GCF_001447785.1 Gekko japonicus
GGGCTATAATAGAAATGAGGGAACGTTATAATATTGGACATGTTGTTATGACCCGACAATAAAATGTTTTTCAAAAAAAACAACTCGGTTTTGAAGAACTTCCTCAGTAACTGATAAGCAATATACAAATAGATTTATATGCACTCTTGTGAGTTACAGCAAGCACATCTCATAGGGCAGTGGAAGGAAGTGTGATGTAAAGCCTCGAGCTTTTGCTGAGATGTGTTATTTCTCAGCTAAAATCCCCCCAATTCCCTGCACGTTTTGTCAGCTGGCTTCTTCAGGGGGAATCCGTTAGTCTTGCAGTGATTTCTTCAAAAAGAGTATAAGATCATTAGCGTAGGGAATGTGGGGGATTTTAACTGAGTAATAAAACATATTTTTAGTTTTTTTTGACCATCACCCTTGGCCTTATTTTTTTAATCTCCTAGTGACTGGCGCAGCGCCTTTGCTTTCTCCTTGGCTTCTCCCCTGTCCATAGGCCTGACAGCCCCCCTGTATTCATGCAGATTTAATGTAAAAGGCTGGAAGGGGGAAACTGCATCTAAAGCCCCACTGCTGTTTTTTCTCTGCGGCCCTTTCCCCCAGCTCTAAATGGAGAAACGAAATGAGACTCCTTCCTCTGTGTTTGTCTTAGTAGTTCCTGGCAAGCCCGTGAGTCAGTCGCTTGACGGAAGTGCCACTTCCAGTACAACAGATGTTGGTTTGTGGAAAGACCAGTCACATCCCTTGACCTCAAACCTTCGGCTCTCAGATCTCATGAATGAATCCTTCTGCTTTGAATGGGGCCGCCGAGTAGCCCGTGACCCTTGTTGTGATGGCCCCCGGGGCTTAGTCACATGGAGGCGCAGAAGCGGTAGTTACAGATTTCTTTCCTCTGTTTCTGCTGCAGAGTGCACGGAAGCACACAGCAGCGGCTGTAGCCCACGGAAGGGGAGAAAGTCTTTCAGGGACGGGCGGAATTCTTGTGATTGCTAAACATGGGGTCGATTGGCATTGTAACGTCTCTGCGTTCCTGTCAGCCAAAATTCTCACGTGGTGGGGGTGGTGTTGTGTGTGAAGGAGGTGCACAGGTGTGAGTTTTGTCGGAAGGATAGCTAGATATTGCATGCACCTGCTCATCGCTTGAGGTCTAGCTCAGAGAGCCTACTCCCGGGGTCTCTGGTGCGTTGTGTGTGGGTGCTTGGTGCCCACTGGCACCTTTGTGGTGCCTGCCAAGTATTTTTACGGAGTGGGTGGGACAAGATAGGGCTTTTGCCCAGCATGGCTTCTGAATGGCTATTAGGGATTTGATTGGCTGTGCAGATTTTTAAAACTGTTGCTTTGGCGGCAGCTGCCACCACAGCACAAGGGTCCATTACTGTGCTACTGAAGCGAAGCACTGGCAATATGTCTTTATTTTATTTTTCGCATTTATATCCCGCCCATCCCGTAAACGGGCTCAGGGTGGGTTACAACATTTCCATAAATACAATTGAGTAAGATCCCGCAGGACCTTGATCTCTCTCTCTCTTTTTTTGTAAACATTTTATTTTTAGGATATATTCAACAAAGTTCAACATTTGTATTACAGTTCTTATCCCTTTATATCCTACCCTCCTCCCTTTCCCCCCCTATATATGGCTTCCCACAGTGCTACAACCTCCTGCATAATCTTTAGGTTACTCTTAAGTACTCCTCTTTATCTTTTACATATTCTACAGGTAACTTATTTTTTCGCAATTCTCTATACTCAATAGTTATCAAAGCAAAATAAATTGTCTCTCACATCCCAGTATTTTTCCAGATATTCTTTTCTTTCCAATCTTCAAAAAAGTCTCCTGCTGCCATATTATTCAGTTTCCTTGTCATCTTATCCATTTCAACCATAAAAAGTAGTTTTTTAATCCATTCTCCAATTCCAGGAACTTCCTCCTGTTTCCAACTTTGCGCATATGTCATTCTGGCAGTCACAATCATATACCACATAAGCGTCCTTTTCGCCACATTGACCTCTTCCATTTTAAGTCCCAAAAGTAAGATTTCTGGTTCCTTTTTAAATGTGCAGTTAACTATTTTTTCCATCTCTGCATGAATCTCAACCCAAAACTTCTTAGCTTTTTCACATGTCCACCACATATGCCGCAGGACCTTGATCTCAATAGGGAGCATGTTCCACCAGGTGGGGGCCAGGGATCGCCAGGAGAGGTTGACTCTCAGAGTGTAATGCTCTTCGAGGTGTATATAGGAAGAGGCGGTCCCTTAGGTATGTTTTTGGCTGTCTCCACCTACTGCTGCAGCCGTTTTGTTGCTGCTCCCATTGTGCCGTTTCAGAATTCCCAATATGCCCACAGGCTCACAAACGGTTAGGGACCCTTGGCCTAGTCTGTCTGTTGTATTACCTTCAGAGGTTAGGTGGACGAGGTCCACGGAGACTTTTCAGTGGTGGCTCCTCATTTGTGGGATTCAGTCCTTGCAGTGATATGCTTGGTGCGGAGCTCTGCTGAGAGTTGGATGCCTGGCGAAAGCATTTTTGTTTCACCCAGGCTTCTTAGTTAATTGTTTTGTTCTCTCCCTTTGGCTGAACTTTATGTTATGGTTCTGTTTTGTAAATTCCCCCTTCAGTTTCTTTTAAAAGCTTTAATTGCCCATTTTTGCTCTTGCTGATATATATATTTTTTAAATTTCTTGTTCTCTGACCGATTGTATTGATTTTCCTGTGCTGTCCCTCCCACCTTCCATGTTAATGGCTTTCTCCGGTATTAAGTGGTGTTTGGAAACTGCTGATGCGAGTGATGAGTATCATAAATAGCTAAAGATGTCTTCACCATCGTATCGTAATGTGATTTGTTCTAATGATGCTGCTTTATGGGAATTCTGTGATAATTGTCTGGAATCCAGGTGTGTAAATCACCTCTTGCCCGCCTGACTCAAGAAGCAAGAATCTACTTCGGGTGACCAGGCAAGAAAGTTTTAAAAAATTAGAAAAACACTAGTTTACCATGCTATGGCTGACCCTCAAGGTATCATCAATGCTGATTGTGTGAACTGAGGCAGATCGTGAGAGGGAGGGCAGGAAGGGGCTGCATTGGTGCTTAGTCCTCGTGGGTCTTTCTTACACACCCAGGGAAATGCTGATCGCCACTTTGGGGTCAGGGAACAATTTTTCTCCAGGCTTGTTTGGCCAGGGATCCTGGAGGTTCTTTGTCATTTCCTGAGCATGGCAAATCATGCAAATTCTAATTTGTATTAATGCAACAATATTGAATCCAGTCCATTGTACACTTATGTTTTACAGAAAATAAGGACGTCACAAGATGAAATGAAGACGTCAGCAGATGAAACTGGATGAACTCCCCCGGAGTTAACATTCGTTAACACCGTTTAACAGCCCGGTTTTGATATTATGGCTAAGAGCTGTTTGTGAGTAACTTCAAAACGTATAGGAACAAAGGAAAGTCCAATTTGGAATATTCGTGATCATGTGGATGCACAGCTGAGGTCTTATGTATGAAAAAGACACCTCAAAACGAATGTTAACTCTGGGGGAGTTCGTCCAGTTTCATCTGCTGACGTCTTCATTTCATCTTTTTTTTAAATAAATTTTTTATTGAAAGATTCAAGAATGTTTAACATATATAATAGAACTTTTTCTTGTTACAAATATCAGACACTGCAATCAAAAAACCTTAGGGGTAACCATATAAAAAATAAATAAAAGGCAACTATATATTGAGTGCACTTTTTCCCAGAAAAAACATAAACCACATTAATAGTACCAAACGTGAAAGAGATGAAGTTGGACACCAAGTCGTGTTGGAGTGTATGTTAAAAGTTTAGCCATTCCATGTAAGCTGGATTTGATGGAAGGAGTTTTCTATCAATCATGTACTGTAAGTATTCATACCAAGTACTAACAAACTTAGAGTTCGTGACTGTGGGTCTATAATGTTTGACGTCATATGTATGTGCTATACGATCCATAATGAAATGGTCCCAACTTTTTTCCCTCCAAATCGCAATAGTAGGCGCATCCGGAGACTTCCACTTAGACGCAATAGACAGTGTGAGCTAGCTCACACTAGAGGTAATACTGGTCAGAAGCTCTGATAACTGGCTAGATTTTGTCACTCAGAGTCAGTCTAAAGCCAAACAAACTTCGGTTTGAGCCACCGGAGGTGGTCATCTTCAGAGGTCAACATGGAGATAGCTCAAGATGGGTAGCTGTGTGTCCATAGCAGAAAAGAGCAACAGTTCAGTAGCAATAGGTTGTCAAAGGCTTTCACGGCCGGAGTTTGTTAGTTGCTGTAGATTTTCCGGGTTGTGTCGCCATGGTCTTGGCATGGTAGGACCTGACGTTTCGCCAGTAGCTGTGAGTGGCATCCTCAGGGGTATAACAGAGAAAGTTCAGTAGCACTTATAAGACAAACAAAATTTGTGGCAGCTTTTTGTGAGTCACTCCTTGCTTCTTCAGGTCTAAAGAAGTGAGCAGTGACTCATCATGAAAGCTCATACCCTGCAACAAATTTTGTTAGTCTTTAAGGTGCTCCTGGACTCTTAAAGGTAAAGGATTCCCTTGCTCGGAAGCCAGTCGAATCCAACTCTGGGGGGCGGTGCTCATCTCCGTTTCCAGGCCGAAGAGCCAGTGCTGTCTGAAGACTTCTTTTGTGGTCTTGTGGCTGGCATGACTAAACGCCGAGGGGCACAGAACGCTGTTCCCTTCCCACCAAAGTGGTACCTATTTATCTACTTGCAATTTCTTGCTTTTGAGCTGCTAGGTTGGCAGGAGCTGGGGTCAGAGACGGGAGCTCACTCCATCATGCGGCAGTAGGGTCTTGAACTGCTGAGCTACCGACCTTCCGGTCTGCAACTCAGCATCTTAACCTTTGAGCCACCGCGGCCCCTTACTGGACTCTTGCTCTTTTCTAAAGCTTAATAAAAACACGTTTGAGCGCATGAGTTCTGGATCAATTATGATCCAAGCCCCTGAGGGCCCTCCCTTAAAAAAACCCCAAAAACTGTTTTGCCACTGAATATCCAGAATAAAACTTTGTTGGTCTTAAAGGTGCCACTGGACTCAAACTTTGTTCTGTTGCTTTAGACCAACGCAGTACGCACCTGAATCTGTTTTGCCATTGTTTTCTAATTTTATGTGAATATCTACATTTTCTGTTATCTGCAGCTTGAAACCTGCTCATGGACACCACACTGGAAACCCCTGTGCTTTATTTTTAAGATACAGCAGCATGAATCACATACCTTAAACTATATCATTATGTCATTTAAGTTGAGTAACTTGACGTGCCGTTATAGCATAAAATAAGTAGTTGGTCTATTGCAATAGCTTAAGCCTGTTGATACCGTTACTGTGCTGTTGTCTTTTAACGTACGGCGTGCGTGGGTGGCAGCGGTGTGGCACTGTGGTAAGGAAACTCACATTGATGTGGGCAGGATATGTTAAACCGTGCTGCTTCCTGTCCACATAGCATGCAAAGGAGCTTTGAACCGCAGTCTTTCCCAAAACCAGCTTTAGGAAAGATCACAGCAAAGGCAAAGCTGGGGGAAACACAGGAAGTGGACAGTTTGGACAAGACGTCGTGTGGATGCTCAAAAAAAATGTGTGTGTGTGTGTTTTAAAATGAAACCAGAGCAAAACCTACATGGGGAAGCAGACTCTATCTGCTTTTTAGGATTTTGAGCTGACTGCTGGCTCTTCCTGTTTCCAAAGCTGTGTGTGTGTGGCCTTCAGGCCAAAGCATCCCCCCTCCCCCTGATCCAGGCTAATGAAGAGGACGAGAGGTGAAGTGTTTGACGCCGAACAGATCATTTTAATAATAGATGTGAAGGGGGGGAAGGGCGGGCATCGATGGCTACAGTTGACCTCATTCCCACCCAAATCGGGAATGTAGGTCAAGTAGGGGGGAAAACAGCACTCTGGGCTTCTGACACGTCATTCAGTCATCGTTGGAAATGTACCCTTTGAGTCATTTAATCTTGCCTCTTCCTGTCAACAGGATTATAGAACTATCACACACTTTTTTTTTAAGGTCTCTGTATAGCACGTTTGAGTCTCCTGTTCCTCGGCCATGCTGTCGTTATGGTGCAGTTCGTCCTCCTGGCCTCTGGGGGTTGCTCATGCGCTCCAGATTGTTTCCTGTCAGTAATGATGGGGCAGCAGCGTCCTCACCCAACAGCACCCAGGAGCTGGAGCTAACCGCTGCTGTCGTTTGTTGGCTGTGACAGCCCCCAACATTCTTGAGTCCGTAGAAGAGTTGGTTTTTGTACTCTACTTTTCTCTACCCTGAGGAGACTCAAAGCGGTTTACAGTAGTCTTTCCTTCCTCTCCCCACAACAGACACCTTGTAAGGCTGGTGGGGTTGAGAGTGACCTGAGAGAACTGGGACTGGCCCAAGGTCACCCAGCAGGCTTCATGGGGAGGAGCAGAGAATCAAACCTGGTTCTCCAGGTTAGAGTCCATCGCTCTTAACCACTACACTACACTGGCTCTCTAGGGTTCTAGGCCATGTCGTACAGTATCTCGTTGGTTCATATGGGACATGGTTTGGTTTGTTCAGCATTACCGTTGCCTGTCACTTCCTCAAACATCCTGTGGGTTATGTGATGCAGGGGAAGTCCAGCAGAGGCATGCATGGTGTCTTTGAGAGCCTTGTTGTCCACTCATAAGAGACCTCCGAGAACGTATGGACATATGAAGAGGCCTCCAAGAACATATGGACATATGAAGCTGCCTTATCTCCCTTATAAATAAAAGCCGAATGGTGGTGGCACTTCTCTAGAACATTCCACACGCTCCAAAATCAGTTCGCTCTCTGATCTGTCATTCAGAGGGTCTCCCTATCCACTGGCTGCTTTGCCTGAGTCCTGCCTCCAACATTCTAAACATTTTGCTGTTCCTCCCCCCCCACACACATTGGCCTTTGCCTCAGAACACAGAGGTCGTTTGCATATGTGACTTGATTGGCTTTTGCCTCTAACATTCTAAACAGTTTGCTCTTCTGAGGTAAAATGTGTCCAATCTCCAGGTGAGGGCTGGAGATCACTTAGAATTACAACTGCCCTCCAGATGGCAGAGATCAATTCCCCTGGAGAAAATGGTGGGCTCTGTATCCTTATATGCTGCTGAGGTGGCCCTCATGACAACCAATGTGATGTAGAAGTCAGGGCTTCAGAGCATGGGAGAGGCTGCAAGTGTGTGGGGGGTGGAACGCTGAAGAGTGAGGGGAAAATAAAGGTAGGTTGATGATTGGCTGGGAAGGAGACAGGGTTGCCAACTTCAGGTGGGAAATTCCTGGAGATGTGAGGGATGGAGCCTGGAGAGGGTGAGGTTTCAGGAGGTGTGGGACCTCGGACACGTACAAAGCCATAGATTCCACCCTCCAAACCAACTATTCCCTTCTGGGGAACCATCGTTGCCAATCTCCAGGTGAGGACTGGAGATCATTGAGGTCGCCACAGCAAATTGACACTGAGTGTCCAAGGCCGGGGCACCCGCCCAGAGCCTCTTTCTAGAGGCCGTTGTATTTATTTCCACAATGGGCCTTTTTCCTAGTATTGAATAAGACCCTTGGCCCATCAAAATCTGCATTGTCTACTCAGACTGGCAGCAGCTCTTCAGGGTCTCAGATGGAGGTCTTTCACAGCATCTATTTTGTAGTGGTTAAGTGCGCGGACTCTAATCTGGGAGAACCAGATTTGATTCCCCACGCCTGCACTTGCAGCTGCTGGGTGACCTTGGGCCAGTCACAAGTTGTTTTAGAGCTGTCCTTGACAGAGCAGTTTCTGTCAGAGCTCTCTAGGCACTGTGGCATCCCTGGGTGCTATGTTGGGGACCCCTGCTATACAGACTAAGATCTTAGTTTATTTTATTTCCCTCTTGCTTTATTTTTGCATGCCTCTGAGTGACAACAGTTTTGCAGGGATTTAATTCTAGTCCCCCATTCCCGGGTACGCATTCAGCCATCGCACTTAGTAAGCAAATGCAACATGACTTTTTGGGAGGGGTGGGGTGAGGGGAAGAAACGGCATAATGCCCAGCATAATGGGCTTTTGTGACATTAGAAAAAGTGTACTGTGCCAAAGTTATGGTAAGAATCTTTTTTGTAGGCTTTCTGGCCACAGGAACGGTTCCCTTCCTCTGTTACAAGTTTTTCCAGCATTAAAACACGCTCGCACACAAGAGTAGAATAGCTTATTTTTCTTTTTAATTTTTTTTAAAAGTTCAACCCCCCCAACAACTGACAATGCAAACATTCATTTCTGAAATAAAACCGGCCATTCATATGACGTTGCCCGGTTGAACATAAACACGCTGTTCGTCCTGCGGAATAATTCATTGGGCTTCCTGCATCATTAAAAGAAGGGCCTGCATAAATATGGTGTGGGGCCTGCTGGCCGGGAGACCGTGATAGAACGCCTTCGTCAGCTGTAGCTTCCTTGAGCCGCTAGCTTGGTGGTGGAATGTGTTGTCCAGTCACGGCCAACTTATGGTGACATAAGAACATAAGAACATAAGAGATGCCAATGTTGGATCAGGCCAAAGGCCCATCCAGTCCAACACTCTGTATCCCACAGTGGCCAGAAATACCAGTGCCATCAGGAGGTCCACCAGTGGGGCCAGGACATTAGAAGCCCTCCCACTGTTGACCCCCCCCAAGCACCAAGATGACAGAGCATCACTTGCCCCAGAGTCCCTATCTATACCTTGTGGCTAATAGCCACTGATGGACCTCTGCTCCATATGCTTATCTAATTCCCTCTTGAAGC
>NW_015164229.1:185714-191564 GCF_001447785.1 Gekko japonicus
TTCCTTGTTGGTTTCCCATCCAAGTACTAACCAGGGCCGAACATGCTTAGCTTTCGAGGTCTGACAAGACATAGCTAGCCCGGACCATCCAGATCAGAGCATTTTTAAATTAGTCCCATAAGAAAAGAAGAAGAGATTGGAATTTATACCTCGCCCTTCACTACCCAAAGGTGTCTCAGAGCAGCTCACAAACTCCTTTCCCTTCCCCTCCCCACAACAGACACCCTGTGAGGTAGGTGGGGCTGAGAGAGCTCTGACAGAAACTGCTCTTTTTCAAGAACAGCTCTTATCAGAACCATGGCTTGCCCAAGGTCATCCAGCCAGATGCAAGTGGAGGAGTGGGGGAATCAAACCCGGTTCTCCCAGATTAGAGTCCACGCACTTTAACCACTACACCAAACTGGCTCTGTTGGATTAGACCAGCGGTCCATCTTGTCCAGGGTCCTGTTACCCACAGTGGCCGAATCAGTTGCCCTGGGGGACCAGGAAATGGGGCATAGAGGCTGAGGCCTTTGCCTGATTTTATCCCCCAGCACTGGTGTTCACAGTTTTGCTGCTTCTGAAATTGGAGACTTCTTTCAGTCTCCATGGCTAGTAGCCATTGATCGACCTCTTCTCCATGAATCTGTCTAAACCCCCTTTAAAGCCACCTATACTGGCGGCCGTCACTATGTCCCAGGTGTGGCTGACTCTTGTAACAAGCAGTTCTGGCAAGTTGTGTTGATAGCTATGGTCTGTCTCCTCCCCGCTCCCTCCAGGGACACAGGTACGATATATAAGGATTTTCTTCCGCAGTGGCTGCGATCACACACACTAAATGCACCAGTTTGGTATAGTGGTTAAGTGTGCGGACTGTACGGGCTGTAATCTGGGAGAACTGGGTTTGATTCCCCACTCTTCCACTTGCAGCTGCTGGATGACCTTGGGCAAGCCATAGTTCTCACAAGAGCTGTTCTCTCAAGAGCCGTTTTCTCAGAGCTCTCTCAGCCCCACCTACCTCACAGGGTGTCTGTTGTGGGGAGGGCAAGGGGAAGGGATTGTAAGTCGCTCTGAGACTCTGAGTGAAGGGCGGGGTATAAATCCAATCTCTTTATCCTCCTCCTCCTAAATAATCCACAGGCAAAATCCACTTTCCAACTGGATTTTGCCAGTTCACACAGTAAAATCCAGTTGGAAAGTACATTGAAAGTGGATTATTTAGTGTGTGTGATCACAGCCAGTGTATCCTCTCAACAGCCTTAGCCTACCTAACAGGCTGAGAAACGGTGACCAATCCAAGGAACCTCCACATTCAGAGGCACTCAATCCTCTGAGTCCCAGAGCCAGGAGGCAACATCAGGGGAAGGCCTCGGCCTCCATGCCCTGTTCTTTGCCATCCGGAGGAACTGGTTGGCCACTGGGAGACAGGATGCTGGACTAGATGAACCAGTGGTCTGATCCAGTAGGGCTCTTTTCATGTTCTTACGTCCTTCTAGTGAAATTCTGGAATAAGCAAGGATTCATACTTGAGTCTCTCTGTATCACCACTTGGGCCATTCCCTGCATCTCCATGGGTCTCTTGTATTCCTGATTCTGGCTTTGCTTTTTCCACTCTATCATCTTCAACTATCTCACGATCTCCAGTTCTCTCGGCAGTAGAGGAGAACAGGGCCCATAAAGTAAGGCAGCTTCCCACGCATGAGTCACGGTGATGGAGCATTTAGCTCCACAGAAACAGAGACCTCTGGACGCGCCTACTCCCACGTGCTGTGGCTCTCCACAGTTTTCAGGCCAACGTGGTGTAGTGTTTGGAGTGCCACACCTTAAAGACCTGTGTTCGAATCCTCTGCTGTGAAGAGAGCCAGTTTCGTGTAGTGGTTAAGAGAGGCGGACTCTGAGCTGGAGAACCGGGTTTGATTCCCACTCCTTCACATGAAGCCGGCTGGGTGACCTTGGGGGGGTCACAAAGAGAGCTGGAGTTTCAGGCTGCCAGACAAACTTCGGATCTCCTGGGTACGTTACACCCACTGCCATATGATAATTGATTAATTAATTCTACTGTGAAACTCCCTGTGTGGGCCAGTTATTCTCTTTCTGGTTGTGAGGATAAACTGGAGAGGGAAGAACCACGTAAGCCACCCTGAGGGCCTCCAAGGAAAGCTGAGGTGAAAAATCTAATGGATAGGTGGAACCAGGGTTTCACCCAAGAGAATTGAAATCCTTTTAACTAGAGATGCCAGGGAGTGAACCTCGGGCTTTCTTTGTGCAAAGATGGTGCTCCGCCGTTGAGCTTTGGGCCTTCCCAAAAATCCCCTGCACACGCCCCCGACACGGTGGTCCTCCTCTTTCTTCTCCTCTGAATACCATACCCAAACATGCTTTTCTGTCAGGACTTCGGAGTCACTTTACATAGTCACGTTGTTCTGTGAATCTGCTTCTTTTTCACACGGTTAAGGCTGTTTTCTATAAAAGTCTTTCCCTGCGTGATTTATTGCCATATTAAACTGGGGTTGAGATATCCACGGATAACTCTCTATCCCTCAGGGTACCCTGCCTGGGACTGGATGTGTGGGAAACACTGGCTCCGTGCGATGCGTTAACATTTGTTCTTTACCTTCTGTGGTTGCTTTTGGAGCGTGGGATTTTGGTCCGTTGGGCTAAAATGTTCCCAGGGAAGGTACTTTGCCGGTGCTGCCCTCTGTCGTTGCAACTGGGGGGTGGGGTGGGGAGAAGATATGGCAGAACAGAAGTTGGCAATTGTGGGTATTTCTGCCCTTCTACTGGCCAAGACTCAGAAGGGCACCTGTAGAAGCCAGACATCCTCTAGGGACTTCGGGATGCCCCGACAAACAGAAATTGAGAATGAGACACGAGGAGGGAAGCAAGATAGTGGAATTCCGAGGGAACGAAGTTGGTGGTGATATATAAATAATATGTGTGTGTGTTTTCATAGGACACTAGCCAGTCTGTAAGGTGAACGTGTAAAGCAGGGGTCTCCAACATGGTGCCCATGGGCAATATGATGCCTGCTGACACCTTTTCTGGCACCCGCCAAGTGTTTTTTAAAAAGTGGGCAGAGCCCTGTAGGGCTTTTGCCCAGTGAGGCTTTTGATTGACTATTACACATTTGATTGGCTGTGCAGATTTTTAGAAATGTTGCTTTGGCAGCAGCTGCCACCACAGCACAAAGATCTGCACCGTGTTACTGAAGTTAAGCTGTGGCAACCATTTTGTGGTTGACTCCGCCTCCTGCAGCAGCCGTTTTGTGGCAGCCATTTTGTTGCTGTGCCCACCGTGCTGTGTCAATTCCAGATGTGCCCACAGGCTGAAAAAGGTTGGGGACCCCTGATGTAAAGTGACTCCAGTTACCAGATGTCCTCTTTTTAGAGGACACAGGCTCTTTTTTTGGAGTCTGGCCTCTTTGGGGTTCTTTTTTAAAAAACTGATGAAAATATTCTTTTTTTTTTAACGTTGGAAGCTTAGGAATATTCCTAGTTAGTAGCAATTATCAGAGCTTAAATAGTTGTTGTTCAATCGCACAGTCGAGTCCGACTCTTCGCGACGCCATGGACCAGATCACGCCAGGCCTTCATGTTTGCTGCATCTATGACACTGTCCAACCATCTCATCCTTTGCCATCCCCGTCTTCTTTGACCTTCAATCTTTCCCAGCATCAGGGTCTTCTCCAGTGAGTGCTCCCTTCTCATTTGGTGGCCAAAGTATTTGAGCTTCAGTTTCATTATCTGGCCTTCCAGGGAACAGTCAGGGTTGATTTCTTTTAGGATTGACTGATTTGATCTTCTTGCAGTCCAAGGGACTCTCAAGAGTCTCCTCCAGCACCATAGTTCAAAAGAATCTATTCTGTTGGCTTGGCATTCTTGTTTCACCGAAGTTTAGCACCAAGCAACATTATTGGCCCCTTGGAATAGCAAATGGTGGACACCGCTGCCGTGCTTTCTCTCCAGCAAGGGACTCAGGTGGGGTTGCCAACGAAAAGCAGTTTTTTCTTCCCAGACTTTTTTTCCTGGCGAATGCATGGCAGGGTGTGTGCGTGTGAACGCTGTGAGCGGGGCTGTGGCTCAGTGGCAGAGAGCATCTGCTTGGCTTACAGAAGGTCCCAAGTTCAGTCCCTGGCATCTCCAGTTAAAAGGCTCAGGTGACGTGAAAGACCTCTGCTTGAGACCCTGGAGAGCCGCTGCCAGTTTGAGTAGACAATACTGACCTTGATGGACCAGTGGGCTGATTCAGTATAAGGCAGCTTTGTGTGTGTTCATGTGGGACATCCTGTACATCTTTCAGGCCAGTTAGATCTTCCAACAGTAAGGTCCTGGAGGAGGGCTTTCTTGGCAAAAAAGGGAAAAAAATCCTTTCTCCTTTCTCCTCATGATCGGCCTTCCAGAGCCAGTTTGATGTCGTGGTTAAGAGCGCAGCTCACTGTTGGCCGCAGCGCAGCCGGAGCAGACAGGAAGTGCGAGGTCTCTTTTAATCAGAGAGCCCATGCCGCCGCCAGGACAAGCTGCCGCCTGCTGTGCCGTATTCTTCTTCATGGAAAAATAAGACATCCCCTGAAAATAAGACCTAGCGCATCTTTGGGAGCAAAAATTAATATAAGACACTGTCTTATTTTCGGGGAAACACGGTATGTATTTTCCAGTCAGCTTCCAGAGTTCCTTGCAACTGCAGGGTAGTCCAAGTCACCTAGCACCCCACCATCTTCTTTCCTCAGTTAGTTAAGGTCCCAAGGGTGGGGCTGGGCTTCTACCCAGTAGTAATGCTTCTGGGACTCCACTGTACCTGCCCACTGTTGTGTGAGCTGCATTGGGGAAACCCATCCTATTGGTTCTTTCCTCCCTTTGAGTGATGTCACTGCTCAGAAGATGTGGATGGGGAAGGAGGAACTGCGTCTCGACTGTGTCCGGGAGCAGTGGCCGTGGGTACTTCTGCCATAGTGGTTTATTTTTTGAAAACTGCCTTTCACCCCTATTCTAGGAAATATACTCTGGAATTGCTGCTTTCAGATATGATGTACAGGATCCTGAGAACTGCATGGTGGGTGGGTCTCTGGCTCAGTGGTAGAGCATCTGCTTGGCATGCAGAAGGTCCCAGGTTCAATCCCCGGCATCTCCAGTTAAAAGGATCAGGTAGTGGGGTGATGTGAAAGATCCTCTGCCAGAGACTCTGGAGACCTGATGCCAGTCAGAGTAGACAAGACTGATGTGGACAGCCCAATGATCTAGCACAGTGTCGTAAGAACATAAGAGAAGCCATGTTGCTTCCCTGCACCCTGGCACGAGGAATTTTTAAAAATCTCTTCTGTGCATGGCTTCCCTGGTTGGTTTCCCACCCCCATTTCCTGCAGATTAAGAGCACAAGAATATAAGAGAAGTCATGCCAGATCAGGCCAATGGCCCATCTAGTCCCAACACTCTGGGTGCGTTCAGATGGGGCATTTACAACAGTATAGGTGCCGGTTGGAATCGGTGTACTTACCGGCGTTCACACGGCGAACATCTGCCTTCCGTCCCTAACCGTTGCAAAGAGCTTTAAACCGTTGTATTCTGCCACTAGGTCCCCAAGTGGTGGTATCCTGAGTGCAACGGTTGTAATCGCTTTTACCCCCCGTCTGATCGCTCTCCACTGTTGTAGAGCCACTTCTGTTCAGAAGCCCGAGGCTTCCGATTTTCGCCCGCCATTTTTTTTTAGGTCAGCGATATGCGCTTGGGCGAAGCTTCGCCCCGGTGTTTGTTTAAAAAAAAGAAGAAGAAAAGGTCCTTAGTTTAACTTTTAGAGGAGTCCGGGACCTCAGGGAGGCCACTTTACTCTTTAAACTTTAAAGGTAAGTCCTTACCTTTAAACTTTAAATGTAAGACG
>NW_015164229.1:192055-193423 GCF_001447785.1 Gekko japonicus
TGGTTGACTTCTGGCGTCCCTTAGTGGGACTAGGATATTTCAGAAAGGTGGCTTGCTATTACCTGCCTCTGCGTCCCAGCCCTGGTAGTCCTTGGAGGTCTCCCATCCAAGTACTTGCCATGGTCGGCCCTGCTTAGCTTCTGAGATCTGATGAGATTGGGCTTGCTTGGGCTATCCATGGCAGGGCCTCTGCTCCATATCTTTATCCAGCCCCCCCCCCCGAAGCTGTCTATACTTGTAGCCGCTGCCACTTCTTGTGGCAGCGAATCCCTCGTGTTAATTACTCTTTGGGTGAAGAAGTACTTCCTTTTATCTGTTCTGAGCTTACTGCTCATTAATTTCGTTGAGGGCCCACGAGTTCTTGTATTGTGAGACTGTGTCATGATCCTAGGCCTGAGGGCCGAGGAGTGGAGTGGCCTGTAGGCCTCAAGACAGCCTCTCCCTCACCCACAGGCCTTGGGTTGCCCATTTTACTGCAGGCCCACATTTCCCAGGGGCCCTCCAAGCTTCAGAATTGGGCTTAGAGAAAAGCAAGAGCCAATTGCTGTCGAGGAGGCATATAAGGCCTTGCCCGGCGGGAGAGGCAGCAGCTTTTGGAGAGAGCTGATCCATCTCCTCAAGTTGGGATTGTGTCTGAAGGGGATCAGGTATTCAAATAGTTGTAGGAATCTAGTCAGACACGTTAAGGAGCTTTGTTGTTTTCCAGCCGACTTCTTTCTGTGGAAGTTTTGCGCTGTGTGAATGTGTGTTGTGTACCCTGTGTTAGTTTTGTTGTTGTTCAGTCGCACAGTCGAGTCTGACTCTCCGCGACCCCATGGACCAGCTCCCACCAGGCCCTCCTGTCTTCCGCTGTCCTCTGAAGTTGGCTCAATTTCATGTTCGTTCCGTCGATGACACTGTCCAACCATCTCATCCTTTGCCGTCCCCGTCTTCTTTGACCTTCAATCTTTCCCAGCATCAGGGTCTTCTCCAGTGAGTGCTCCCTTCACATTTGGTGGCCAAAGTATTTGAGCTTCAGTTTCATTATCTGGCCTTCCAGGGAACAGTCAGGGTTGATTTCTTTTAGGATTGACTGATTTGATCTTCTTGCAGTCCAAGGGACTCTCAAGAGTCTTCTCCAGCACCATAGTTCAAAAGAATCTATTCTTCGGCGCTCGGCCTTCCTTATCTATCAACATGGCCTCATATGTGGATGCTTCCCTGACGCTGAGTAACTGGGCCATAGTTTTCCTGGGTAGACGCTGAGTAACTGGGCCATAGTTTTCCTGGGTAGAAAACTACCGCCAGGCTTTTGAGTAGGAGCCGCCGCCCTACTATACCACCACCGTCAAGACATCTGAATGGATGCATCGACGGGGCCCTAGGAAG
>NW_015164229.1:193775-198419 GCF_001447785.1 Gekko japonicus
CTGGCCCCACTGCTGGACCTCCTGGTGGCACCTGGTATTTTTGGCCACTGTGTGACAGAGTGTCAGACTGGATGGGCCATTGGCGTGATCCAACATTTGGCTTCTCTTATGTTCTTAATGGAGTCGCCACACTGATCCAGAGGTAATGGCCTTTCCTCCTCTGTGGCACTGCAAATGCTCAGAACAGCTGGGTACGGATATGACTTTTTCTTATTTATTAGATTTATACCCTGCCCTCCCCCACCAAGGCAGGCTCAGGGTATGTGTACATGTTTGTGCACCTCAGTCCGGAGAGAGGTATTCAGTGCCCGGGCTAGACAGGGTGTGACCAGGGAAGGCTCATGCGGTGCTGGAGCCTTTCTAAACTTCCAAGCTCTGTTTCAGAAGAGGAATAACCAACAGCAGGATGCAGGGGTGTAGAAGCACACGCTTGCGCTTTGCGTGTCCGTGGAGGTCTTTTGCAGCATAGAGCTCTCCACTACCATTCCCTGCTTAATTTTTTTTCCCCCGTGGTTAGGATAAAAACAAGGGAGGGGAGGGACCCGTATGGGATTCGTGGCTGCTAGCTTGTGAACATGAATATCTGAGTGAGCATTCATTCCAACAGTGGCCTTTTGTGTGCGCCTCCCCCCCCCCCAATCCCAAACAAAGACTGGTGTTAGGAATGAAGAACCAGTCTAGCCAAGCCGTGTTGTCTAAAACAATCTCTGGATCCGACCGGAGTGCCTTGCGGAGTTTGGAAATAATTGGTTGAGGTCGAGAGGGAAAGCCCTGGGATATTTTTAAAGCCAGAACTTTGAAAGCTTATTGGAGC
The DNA here is from genome assembly GCF_001447785.1 of Gekko japonicus. Classification (NCBI taxonomy): domain Eukaryota; kingdom Metazoa; phylum Chordata; class Lepidosauria; order Squamata; family Gekkonidae; genus Gekko; species Gekko japonicus. The sequence goes on from NW_015164229.1 coordinate 194,590, forward strand.
CACACTAAGAACTATGGGTAGATGCTTTTAAAAATTTTATTTTTCATTTTTATTTTTCATATTTATAGCCTGCCCTTACCGCAAGCGGGCTCAGTGTGTTATTGTACTCAGTAGTACAATAAATATAATTTGAAATTGTTAAAACATCGTAGTGTATATTAAAACGGTGGTCATAACCCAAGGATAGAGATTGGCTGGTTGCGACAGGTTCCCTGGCCTGTTGGTGACCTATGAATAATAGCCAGCAGTTATTGGGTGGGTGACGGAAACCTCAGGGAAGCCATATATGGGCGTCTGTTGCCTAAGTCAAAGGCCTGGTGGAACTGCTCCATCTTACAGGCCTGGCGAAATTGAAGAAGGTCCCGCAGGGCCCTGATCTCAATGGGGAACATGTTCCACCAGGCAGGGGCTAGGGCGGAAAAGGCCCTGTCCCTGGTCGAGGCAAGACGGACATCTTTCGGGCCAGGGACCACCAGGAGGTGTTGGTTCATAGAGCGTAACGCTCTTCTTTTGAACAGATTGTATGTGTCACGTAAGATTACCAACCTCCTGGTGGCACCTGGAGATCTCCCGGCATCACAACTGATCTCCAAACGACAGAGATCAGTTCCCCTGGAGAAAATGGCTGCTTTGGAGAGTGGACTCTATGGCATTATAGCCTGCTTGGTTCCCTCGTCTCACCAAACCCTGATCTTCCCAGGCCCCACCCCTGAAATCTCCAAGCATTTCCCAACCCAGAGCTGGCAGCCCTAGGGCCAGATGAATGGGCTTTAAGCAGGGATCCAGAAACTTTGGTTAGGCTTCCCTTCTGACCAGTGTTCTCTAAGCTGAATTAATGTGAGCCAGCTCACAGTTTTTTAGCCTCCAGCTCACACATTTTTGTCTTAGCTCAGGAAGGATGGCTCCAGGGCAAACTAATTCATGCAGTAGCCGAATTGCTCACTCACAACTTGAATGTCAGTAGCTTACAAAGTAGAATTTTTGCTCACAGGGCTCCACAGCTTAGAGGGAGCATTGCTTCTGACCTGAACAGCCCGGTCAAGCCCCATCTTGTCAGATCTCGGAAGCTAAGCAGGGTCGACTGTGGTTAGTACTTGGATGGGAGACCTTCTTGGAATACCAGAGACGGGAGGTGGGGGCAGGCTTTATTCAGCCACCTCTCTGAATATCCTCCAGGCCCCAGTAAGGGTCAGTCACCAGCAGTGTTCCCTCTAAGCTGAGTTAGCGTGAGCTAGCTCACAGTTCTTTAGCCTCCGGCTCACGGATTTTTGTCTTAGCTCAGGAAGGAGGGCTCCAGGGCAAACTAATTTATGCAGCAGCCAAATCGCTCGCTCACAACTTTAATGCCAGTCACTCACAAAGTAGAATTTTTGTCCTCCAGACCCCAGTAAGGGTCAGTCAGAGGTCACTATGACTTCCAGGTGCACGCAAACATGAGCAATTTTTAAAAAATCCAACCCTCCCTCCCCCCAACAACCCTATGTGTAGATTCAGTTAAATCTGTCGTTTAATACAGCTTGCTATTCCTCAGGTTAGGAGCTAATATTTGTCATCTCCAGGTCTGTGACATCACTCTCCATGTCGGCCTGCTTGGGAGCAGCTCTAAGAGGCATTCATGATGCTCCAAACTGACCTTTGCAGATAGATTTGCAGAAGTTACTAGCCTGCCAAGGTTAAGCCAAAAAAAAAAAATAATTGGCCCATCTGCGTATGACATCTGAATGTATGTGCAAGCAACAGCAAGCAGTTTCCAACATCTCCTGCTCTGGTCCCACTGGTGGACCTCCTGATGGCCACTGTGTGACACAGAGTGTTGGACTGGATGGGCCATTGGCCTGGTCCAACATGGCTTATGTCTGGAGCAGTGATTTTCTGTATTCTGAGCCCAGCTGTGAAGCTGTGACCCTTTCAGGGGTGTGTGTAAAGTGCTGGCAAATTGCAGCCGTCTTACAGTGACCTCATAGGGTTTTCAAGGCAAGAGACATGCAGAGGTGGTTTGCCATTGCCTGCCTTTGCATAGCGTCCCTGGAATTCCTTGGTAGTTTCCCATCCAAATACTAACCAGGACGGGCCCTGCTTAGCTTCCGAGATCTGATGAGATTGGGCTGTGCTGTACCTGTGTGCGTGCTTTTTCAAGGAAGTGAATAAATGTGACTAAGAAGATGATAGGAAGTGAAGTTGCCGGTGTGGTGCAGTGGTTAGAGCGTCAGACTAAGATGTGGGAGACCCAGGTGTGAATCCCCACTCTGTTATCCAGGGTGACCTTGGGCCAGTCACACACCTCTCTCAACCAATGTTCCCTCTAAGTGGTAGAGTCTTGTGAGCAGAAATTCTGCTTTGTGAGCTTCTGGCATTAAAGTTGTGAGCGAGCGATTTGGCTACTGCATAAATTGGTTTGCTCTGGAGCCCCATCCTTCATGAGCTAAGATAAAAATGTGTGAGCTGGAGGCTAAAAAACTGTGAGCTAGCTCACACTAACTCAGCTTAGAGGGAACACTGCTCTCAACCTAATCTACTTTACAGGGTTGTCATGAGGATAAAAAGAAGCAGAGGGGAACGATGTAAGCCACGCTGGAGGCCCATTGGCGGAATGTAGGATATGAGTGACGTCAGTAAATAAATTATCAGTTAAGCAGAGGTCCATCAGTGGCTATTAACCCATTGGCGGAATGTAGGGTATGAGTGACGTCAATAAATAAATTATCAGTTGCTTCATCTTGAGCAGAGGCACCACCCCCTATAGATGGAAAGCGATTCTGGAGTCTTGACCCTGCTGGTGGACCTCCTGATTTTGGCACCTGTGTTTTGGTCACTCTGTGACACAGAGTGTTGGACTGATCCAACATGGCTTCTCTTATTATTTTTATGATGGTAACTGGAAGCTGAAATTAGACAGTGCCTTGTTACTACTTTCTGAATTAAGCATTTTTGAGTGTGCCGAAAGTCCCCAAAGTGCCGGAATGAGCCTGACTGACTGGATTCAGAAATTATGAAGAAGCTGGCTGCTAGGTTCTATTCAGTTAAATGTGCAAAGAAGAAAAAATGGCTCCCATTGTTTGTTTGTTTGTTTGTTTGTTGTCCACAGAAAGATAAAATACACAATTCCCAAGACAGAGCCCTATAAGGATACTTATTTATTGCAGTTTCTTGTGTTTTCTTTGTGCGTTCCTCCTCTGATCATGTTAAAAAGGTAAAGGTCTCCCTTGCTCGAAAGCCAGTCGAGTCCGACTCTAGGGTTGCGGTGCTCATCTCCGTTTCAAAGCCGAAGAGCCAGCGCTGTCCGAAGACGTTTCCGTGGTCATGTGGCCGGCATGACTAAGCACCAAGGCGCACGGAACGCTGTTACCTTCCCACTGAAGTGGCACCTATTTATCTACTTGCAATTTCTTGCTTTCGAACTGCTAGGTGGGCAGGAGCTGGAACTAGAGACGGGGGCTCACTCCGTCATGCGGCACACTCAGGTCTCGAACTGCTGAACTACTGACCTTCGACAGCCTGCAGTTCAGCGTCTTAACCACTTGAGCCACCGCAGCTCCTCTGATCATGTTGGGGAATAGTTATTTAATTTTTATGCCCCACCTTTCTCCACGGTGGGCTTGCATAGTTGTCCTCTCCTCCGTTTTACCGTCACAACAACCCTGTAAGGTAGGTTAGGGTGAAAATGTGTGACTGGCCCAAAGTCACCCAGCGAGCTTCTGTGGCACGAGTGGGGATATGAACCTGGGTACTGGTCCAGCACTCTTAACTACTGCACCGCATTGGCTCTTAGGGCGAGAGGTGTGGGCAAGAGAGAATGGTTTAAAAAACTCAGACTGCCATTGAGGGAAAGA
>NW_015164229.1:198605-200906 GCF_001447785.1 Gekko japonicus
AAGAGTGGGAGAAATGGGGAATGCAATGAAAACAAGAGGTGGAAGAGTGATTAACAGGTGGAATTCACTGCTGCAGGAAGTGGTGGCGGCTACAAGCATAGACAGCTTCAAGAGGGGATTGGATAAACATACGGAGCAGAGGTCCATCAGTGGCTGTTAGACAAAAGTTATAGAAGGAACACTCTGTCTGGGGCAATGATGCTCTGCATTCTTGGTGTTGGGGGTTCTGGAGTTCTGGCCCCGCTGGTGGATCTCCTGACGGCACCTCGGTTTTTGGCCACTGCGTGACACAGAGTGCTGGACTGGATGGACCACTGGCCTGATCCGGCATGGCTTCTCTTATGTTCTCACGTTCATAAGTTGTAGGAGATGGCGGTGGGAAACAGACAGGGGAAGCCATGTACAGAAGAGATTTTTTAAAAATTTCTCATGCCAAGGCGCAGTATAGGCAATGCCTACAGAAGGACACCCAGATGGTTTTGGAGAAAGGAGGGGTGAAAATCTTTCTCTTTCAGAGAGCAGGAGGACGAAAAAGTGTGGTTTTATTTTTAAAAATGTTTTAGTTTTCCTGTGGAGAAGCCCATTTTCAAGATTATTCTGTTTTTCCATTCCCCCAACTAGAGATGTGATGGCCCGGAAAAAACCCGGAAAAATTAGGAAAAAAGCCATTTCCCCCCCGTTTTTTTTCCTGAAGCCTTTTGGGGTTTTTTTTCCAAAAAATTGAAAAAAGAAAAAAATTTGATTATGGAATGTTTTATTTTAACATGATGAATAAAATATTTTAAGACAAGGTGTTCAAATATTTTCCAAATCATTTCTAAAAAATATGTATGGTGTCAGATTGATCTAATTTCTGTGCACGGAGGACAAGCAAGTCCTAGGTTACAAACTGAACTCTCCAATGCAAGAACAAGATGCATTTCTTCCTTTAGGAGGTGCTATTGTCACAAGAAAAGAAAAAGGTTTCAGTTTTGTTTTTGCATGTGGGTGGGTATTCTGTTTGTAATAATTGTTTGGATACACTATATTTTTAATATGCTAGTTGTGATAATTTCATGCCAAGTAAAAATGTCCATAGTCATATTTTATGTCCCTAAAGTAACAGAATGACTTTCAATCTAGAAAAAACAAAAGAAATGCCAATGTAGCATTTTTTCAATTTTTCCGAAAATTTCTGTTTTCCGGAAACTTTACATCTCTACCCCCAACTATTGATAGCTACTCAGACATCTGGAGGGTAGGTCAGGAACTCTTCTGATACTGTTTTGAACACGGTAGAGTTGAGTTGCTTGCACTTGTGTTTTCCGAAAGTTGACACTGAGGCTCAGAATGACATGCTGACTGGAGTGAGCGGGGAGTAGTTTAAAGATGGGTTTTAATTTCTCTCAAAATCTCGAGATGGGATTGCGATGCCATGGTAGGAATGCATTTGTATGTACCCCTATTTCTTTTGCAGGGTGAGTGCTGCATGGAGGGCTGTGGAAGGTCTTTTCGGATCTTCCTCAGTTGTCCCAACAACTTAACCCTCACCCCAGGGTTTCTTTGTCTCTTTCAGTGGAGATGCTGGAAGGGTTGTTGTTGTTGTTCAGCCACACAGTTGAGTCTGACTCTTTGCGACCTCATGGACCACATTGAGGAAGACTCAGCATGGGTTCTGTAAGGGAGTTCTGTAAGGGAAGATCTTGTCTCACTAAGCTGTTAGTGTTCTTTGAGGGAGTGAACAAACATGTGGACAAGGGGGACCCAATAGATGTTGTTTACCTTGACTTCCAGAAAGCTTTTGATAAAGTTCCTCATCAAAGGCTCCTAAGTAAGCTCAATGGTCACGGGATAAAAGGACAAGTCCTTTTGTGAATTAAAAACTGGCTGATCAATAGGAAACAGAGAGTGAGTATAAATGGGCAGTGGGGTACCGCAGGGATCAGTACTTGGTCCACTGCTTTTTAACTTGTTCATTAATGATTTGGAGATGGGAGTAAGGAGTGAAGTGGCTAAATTTGCGGATGATACAAAGTTGTTCAGGGTGGTGAAAACCAGTGAGGATTGTGAGGCACTCCAAGGGGATCTGTCAAGGATGGGCGAGTGGGCGTCAACATGGCAAATGGGTTTCAACAGTGATAGGGTCTGAACTGGCAGAGACTGACCAAGAGAGAGATCTTGGAGTTGTAGTAGATAACTCAATGAAAATGTCAAGACAGTGTGTGACTGCAATAAAAAAGGCCAATGCTCTGCTGGGGATTATTAGGAAAGGAATTGAAAACAAATCAGCCAGTATCATAATGCCCCTGTATAAATCAATGG
>NW_015164229.1:202315-217191 GCF_001447785.1 Gekko japonicus
TTCTTAGCTTTGTGCTCAAGAGGGAGAATTCTGGTACCAACTGCAGTGTCTCGCTGACATCCCTGCCTTATTGTGTCAGCCCTTCTTTCTTCCCAACTGTAATTTCCACTGTAATGATGGATTATGTTTGTCATACTTGATAGGAATCTGGCTTGCATGTCCTCCCCCCCCCCCTCTTCCCCTCTTTCCTTCCCACCCGCATTCCTTTTCTTTTTTTAAAATAATAAACGGCTTCTCTCTCGCCTTTTTAACTCGGGGAGAAGCCAAATAAATCTGAAACTAAAGCTCACGCTCCCGTAAGAGAGGGGGGGGGGAACCCCTGCTCTTTAATTTTGCTGGATTGTCTGATGGGACCCCGCCGTTGCAGGATTTATTTGTTGTTCCTTGCCTTTTAACGACGTCGGCAGTCGAGAGGCGCTGTTTTGCTAAATGTGGTGTAAAAAGTAAATTGTGGCGCAGCAGATGTTGGTATTTGGATGGATGTCTGTACAAGAGGGGGGACGGCCCCAGTCATCTCTGTCGGCTGTCTCCCGGCTCCACAGGCCCGCTGCGTGGTTACTTTGGTGTGTAAAAACAGCTCATTTCACAACTGGGGGAAGTTTGGCATTATGCTTGGCGTGGAGCCATTCCGCTGGGTTTAAGCGCAAGTGTTTATCCAGCAATTTTCTTAGCACTGGTAGCTCCGAGATAATGTGTATTAAACTTCAATAAGGCAAAGGAGGAAATTAGAGCGAGGGGCTGTTTGGGGGGGGGGGCTTTTTGTTTGTTTGTTGTGTTTTATCCTTTAAAAAAAAAACAACCATCAAGATTGTACCAATGCATCCTCTTTCTTTCTTCTCCACCTCCCCCTACTCACTCACTTCTTTATTGCCAAACCCTTAACAGATCACAACCTTTTGTTATTTCTTCCTCGTCACATTTCCTCCTTTGGAATTCTTACGATATGATTCATAGAAAGCTGACCTGCTTGTGTAGATAAACGGCAAGGAATAGCCTTTTAACACGGTCGGAAAATGCCACCTCCGCAGCCCTGATTGTCCAATTAAAAATGTCCTTGCCAGATGGTTGGATGGGCATGACTTTTCCTTCCAACGGCTGAGGCCTTATTCTAGAGAGGCACAAAACCAAGTGCTGTGAGCAGCTTGATAATAACTTTTCCTACGTCGCTCCTCTGGTGGGCTCTGTTATCTTAGCACCCTTTTGAAATTAAGCTGTGCTTCCGCTCGCAGAGCAACTGCTTTCGCTCGCCTCCCCCAGGATTTCAGGTTTTCAAGGAATGTCTACGGCTCAGCTGGTGCTAGAGAATCCTTGCAACTGCCTTTTATATTTCCAGTGGCAGCTCACATCGTCTCCCCTTGTGTAGATTTTTGTGTGTGTGCAACTTTAGCAGCATGGCCGATTGATAGTCTAACGGACTGCTGGTTCTTCTAAGTGTGCACCAAAAGGTGTGCTAAACGTACACTTGAACAACTGATGTATGGTTAATCAAGCTTTGTTTTGAAAAATACAGGGAGCCAAAACTGGCTGAGGACCCCAGCTGAGGGTATTCCTTAGAACAAACACTGTGAGGAAAGGCTGAGGGACTTGGGAATGTTCACTCTGGAGAAGAGGAGGTTGAGGGGGGGCAGGATGGCTCACCTGAAGTATTTGTAGGGCTGTAACTCAGAGTGACAGACTTCACGTTCCTGGAATCCCAGATCACCGCAGACTGTGACAGCAGCCATGAAATTAAAAGACACCTGCTCCTTGGGAGGAAAGCGATGGCCAACCTAAACAGCATGATAAAAAGTAGAGACATCACCCTGCCAACAAAAGTCCGCATGGTCAAAGCAATGGTATTCCCAGTAGTCATGTATGGCTGCGAGAGTTGGACTATAAGGAAGGCCGAGCGCCGAAGAATAGATTCTTTTGAACTATGGTGCTGGAGAAGACTCTTGAGAGTCCCTTGGACTGCGAGGAGATCAAATCAGTCAATCCTAAAAGAAATCAACCCTGACAGTTCCCTGGAAGGCCAGAGAATGAAACTGAAGCTCAAATACTTTGGCCACCAAATGAGAAGGGAGCATTCACTGTAGAAGACCCTGATGCTGGGAAAGATTGAAAGTCAAAGAAGACGGGGACGGCAAAGGATGAGATGGTTAGACAGTGTCATCGATGCAACGGACATGAAGTTGAGCAAACTTCAGAGGACGGCGGAAGACCGGAAGGGAGCTGGTTCATGGGGTCGCAAAGAGTCGGACTCAACTGTGCGACTGAACAACAACAAAACATATAGGTAGAGGGTGAGCAGTGAATTATTGTACAGCATAATGAAGCTGTTTAACAGCTACAAGGATCAAACAGGAATAATAAGTTTAGTTTATATGGTAACCATTTGTTTGGATTCAAACCCACCCAGCCCTTCCTATAAGTAATACTTGAAGAAATTATGTTTCACTGTATCTGAAGAAGTGTGCTTGGCCATGAAAGCTGATACCTTGAGTAAAACTTTGTTGGTCTTAAAGGTGCCACTGGACTCAAACTCTTTTTCACCATGTGTGTGTGTTTGTGTCTAAAGTGTGTTCAAGTCACAGCAGAGTTATGTTGGCTCCAGCAAGGGGCTTTCAAGGCGAGTGAGAAACAGAGGTGGATTGCCACTGAATCTCAGCATATACCATACTATAAATGAGTACCCTCCTCTTCTCAAAAGCAGTCATTACAAATTTTCACAGGTTTCATATAGCGAATAATGGGATCCTACAAAGGCTGATGGAAATTCCACCAAAAACTATCGATTCTAACCATGCAACTTTAAGAGGAGCTACACCCTCTAAGCCTATCAACTTCAATGGACTTTGAAGGGTATAACTCCGCTAAGGTTTTTACTGTCAATTCACCACTTCCCACTAAAGCTGAGCAGGGGTGGTAGGTCTAGATGGCCTCTGTGGCCCCTTCCAACTCTGTGATTCTACTTTTTAGTGTTTACCCCCAAGCTGGCCGTCCTCATTGAGGACAGAACAATGGCTTGCCCAAGGTCATCCAGCAGGTGCAAGTGGAGGAGTGTAGAATCAAACCCGGTTCTCCCAGATTAGAGTCTACGCACTTAACTACTACACCAAACTGGTGTAGATTTATTGCTACCCTTTCAGATTCTGTCCTCTCCATGTGTCTGTCTGTACAATGCCTTCAAATTGCAGTCGACTGATGGCGACCCCTTACAGTGTTTTAAAGGCAAGAGACATACTAAAGTGGTTTGCTATTGCCTGCCTCTGCCTAGCAACTCCTGTATTCCTTATTGGTCTCCCATCCAAGTACTAGCCAGGGCCGGCCCCGCTTAACTTCCAAGATCTGATGACATTGGGTCATCCTGGTCCATCCTGGTCCATAACTTTTAACTGCTTTTTTTGGGGGTGGTTGCATTTACATGAATACCCACTGGAGCTGTTTTGGTGAGAGCTTAGACAGAATGTGTCGGTTCCTGGAGAGATCTGTAGAATTCACTGATTTGCAAGGGACAGAACTTGAGAAATCAGCCTGTTGAGACCCTATTAATGCCATCCTAGGGGGTTGATGAGGTTATATCTTTAAAAAATTGCTTCAAAACGGGGTCACGGCTCAGTGGAAAAGCATCTGCATAGCTTGCAGAAGGCTCCAGGTTCAAACTCTGGCACCTCCAGTTAAAAGGAGTCACGTAAGAAGGAGGTTTAAGGAAAGAGCTTTCTTTTCACGAGACCCTAGTAAACTGCTGCCGGTCAGAAGAGATCATGCTGCGCTGGAGAGGCCAAGACAGACTTCATGCCTGTATTCATGTGAGGTCTGTGATCCAAAGCAAGTACTTTCAGGTCCTGTTTTTATGTCACATCAGCCACGTGTTCGATGATGTGCAGAGCGAGGCAAGAGGGAACTGTTGCCGAGGAAAAGCTGGGAAATTGTGAAAGAGCAGGTAACTTGGATGGCTGAGGCTGGCCGGATGTCATCAGATCTTGGAAGCTAAGCAGGGTCTGCCCTGGTTAAGAACATAAGAACATAAGAGAAGCCAATGTTGGATCAGGCCAATGGCCCATCCAGTCCAACATTCTGTCACACAGTGGCCAAAAATACCAGGTGCAATCAGGAGGTCCACCAGTGGGGCCAGGACTGCATAGCTGGGAGACCACCAAGGATGTCCAGGGTTGCTGCGCAGAGGCAGGCAACGGCAAAAGGCCTCTGAATGTCTCTTGCCTTGAAAACCCTCTGGGGTTTCTGTGAGTCGGCAAAGAGGACCTCAAGAGCCTCTTGCTCAGGGTAAAAGAGGAGAGCGCAAAAGTGGGCTTGAAGCTCAACATCAAAAAAACTAAGATCATGGCATCCGGCCCCATCGCTCCTTGGCAAATAGAAGGGGAAGTCGTGGAAGTAGTGACAGACTTCACGTTCCTGGGATCCCAGATCACCACAGAATGTGACAGCAGCCATGAAATTAAAAGACGCCTGCTCCTTGGGAGGAAAGCGATGGCGAAGCTAAACAGCATGATAAAAAGTAGAGACATCACCCTGCCAACAAAAGTCCACATGGTCAAAGCAATGGTATTCCCAGTAGTCATGTATGGCTGCGAGAGTTGGACTATAAGGAAGGCCAAGCGCCGAAGCATAGATTCTTTTGAATTATGGTGCTGGAGTAGACTCTTGAGAGTCCCCTGGACTACAAGGAGATCAAATCAGTCAATCCAAAAAGAAATCAACCCTGACTGTTCCCTGGAAGGCCAGATAATGAAACTGAAGCTCAAATACTTTGGCCACCAAATGAGAAGGGAGCAATCACTGGAGAAGACCCTGATGCTGGGAAAGATTGAAGGTCAAAGAAGACGGGGACGGCAAAGGATGAGATGGTTAGACAGTGTCATCGATGCAACCAACATGAAAGCTGCAGAGCGTTTCCTGCGCATGCGCAGGAAAAGCTCTGTTGGTTTTGGGGGATTTAAATAGCCCCCCGATATTTTTGGCGGGGGTTCAGATTTTTGTGCACACGTGGGGACTGCCCCACGTGTGCTTAAACCTCCCCCTGCCCCCCAAGTGCCCCCTCTGTGCTGATTTAGATATCCGCACAGAGGGGGCTACTTCGGTATTAGTATAAGGATAGGGACCACTTTGGTGAGAAGGGAACAGCGTTCCGTGAGCCTCAGCGTCTAGTCATGCCGGCCACACAACCACGGAGAAGTCTTTGGACAGCACTGGCTCTTCAGCTTGGAAACGGAGATGAGCACCGCCCCCTGGACTCGGATTCGACTGGCTTTCGTGCAAGGGAAACCTTTACTAAATCAAACTGGCCCTCTCCCTCGAAGCTCAAAGGACTAAAGGGAGGCTCTTGTACTTCGGTCCCCTTATGAGAAGACCAGAGTCACTGGAAAAGACAATCATGCTAGGAAGAGTTGAAGGCAGCAGGAAAAAAGGAAGATCCAAGATGAGATGGATTGACTTAACCAAGGAAGCCACAGCTCTCAGTTTGCAAGACCTGAGCAAGGCTGTTGACGAGAGGACGTTTTGGAGGACATGGATGTTGGGTATTGTAACTCTGTGTGCAAGAGGATCTGGGAGGAAAAGGGCTGAGAGAGTTCTCTCACCCGGGTACACTTGGCCGTTGGCCCCACCGTCTCATCTGTTAGACGTTGAGCTGTCTTTGGCTCTTGCTCGCCTTCTGGTTCATCTTCTACAGGACCTTCTCTCTTACCTGGTGTTGGAGCTATAGCAAGTTGACCTTTTAAAAATTAACCTATTCACAAAAAATACGCAGCCAAGATGCTATAAAGTTTACCTCCGTGCTAGAAGGGAGATGGATGGGATCTAATGCTTGGCTTCTCACAATTTAGTGTACATCAATCTCCAGTTCTGATGTATGTGTTACCTATGTTGTTCTCCCCCCCACCCCAGCTGAACCCAAACAGATGATAACCAGAAACCGAGCTTGTCGTTTGGTGTAGTGGTTAAGTGTGCTTACTCTAATCTGGGAGAACCGGGTTTGATTCCCCACTCCTCCACATGCATCTGCTGGATGACCTTGGGCAAGCCATAGTTCTAACAAGAGCTGTCCTTGAAAGGGTAGTTCTTGAAAGAGCTCTCTCAGCCCCACCTACCTCACAGGGCGTCTGTTGTGGGGAGGGGAAGGGAAAGGAGTTTGTAAGCCGCTCTGAGACTCCGAGTGAAGGGCGGGGTATAAATCCAATCTCTTCTTCTTCTTCTTTTATCTGTTAAAAAAACCACACTATTTTGCATGCTAATTTAACAAGCCACCCTCTATATATACACAACTATGATTGGTCATTCCATTTCATTGTCTGACGAAGTGTGCGTGCACACAAAAGTTTACGCCATGAATAAAACTTTGTTGGTCTTAAAGGTACCACTGGACTCTTAACTTTGTTCTGTTTACAATACATGAAATGTACTTATGTGAATATGTCACATGCTTCTATTTTTGTAAGTAAAATGTCTTTCTCTCGTTACCGTTGGAGTCAGGTCACCTTTGTAGTTTGTTTGAAACAGCATTCCCCCCCCCTTAACCGGGAAACATGGAGGATCGAGGACAGCACGTAGGGCTTCCATGCTTCCAAGGCAATTGATTTTTTTTAAACCTTTAACCCAATAATTAATTCATAGGGTCACCATAAGTTGGAAGCAACTTGACAGCGCTTAACACACAGAAGAGGGTGGAGAGCATAATGGTGCCATGGTATGTCTTGAGCGTCAGGATGCAGCAAAATGTGCGGAGGCTAAGCTGGTCTGCGGGACCGGTCAGTGCTTGAATGGGCCTCCGCTGCAGCTGATTCCAGCCAGACAAACAGCAGTAGGAATGCTTTAGTCAATCTGTTCGAAGCATATTCCTTCCCTCCCTCCCTTCCCTCCACCTCCTCGAAGTCGCTGGCTGCAGCAAGATTCTTCAGGGTGGCCTCTGCCGCCTTGACCCCTGCCGCAGCGACGGCAGAACCTCCGGCAGCTGCAGCCAGGACGGTACGAGAATGCTCAGCATCCAAAGAATTGAACTGCATAGCAGCAATTCATGTCGCGTTCAAACACACACACACACACACACACACACACACCGGTTTCTTTTCCTCTGCAAAAATTTCCAGCACGTGGCTCCAGATTTGCCGAAAATTGCTGTTGCTACGGTATCGAGCAGTTGCAAGGCTGAGGAAGCTGCATCCGACAGCCGCATTCGTTAGGACTGGCCTAAAACAGTGTGCAAGCTTTTGAGGTCAGCAGAACTCTTCATCAGGCCAGACAGAAATTATTTTTAAAGGGGGGAAGAAGGAGAAAAAATGGTTTCAGGGCTGATGTGAAGGTGTCTTGTCTACTTTGTGTGCTGGAGTTGGTTAGATTAGGGGAAGGTGGTAAGTCGTCCCTTTATTCTGTTTAGAAGAAGCAGCAGCAGAAGAGTTGGATTTATACCCCACCCTTCACTTAGAGTCTCAGAGTGACTTACAATCTCCTTCCATTCCTCTCCCCACAACAGACACCCTGTGAGGTAGGTGGGGCTGAGAGAGCTCTTTTGAGGACTGCTTTTGAGAGAACAGCTCAGAGAGAGCTTGTGACTGACCCAAGGTCACCCAGCAGCTGCATGTGGAGGCGTGGGGAATCAAACCCAGTTCTCTAGATTGAAGTCCGCTGCTCTTAACCACTACACCAAACTGGCTCTTTACTTAGATGTTTATAGCCGTGACCTGGGTAGCCCAGGCTAGCTCGATCTTATCAGATCTCAGAAGCTAAGCAGAGGTCGGCCCTGGTTAGTGTTTGGATGGGAGACCCCTGAGGAAGTCAAGGGCTGCAGTGTAGAGGCAGGCAACGGCAAACCACCTCTGAACATCTCTTGCCTCGAAAACCCCATGGGGTGCCATACGTTAACTGCGACTTGACAGGAGATCTTTATATCTTGCGTTTTCCCCCCCAGTGGGGATCCAAAGCCGCTTACATCATTGTTCTTCCCTCCTCTGTGACTGCTCCCTGCCCTCCTCGAAGTGACAGCCCTTCAAATACTTCAAGGGAGCAATCATGTTTTCCCTCAACCTCCTCTTCTCCAGACTGAACATTTCAAAGTCCCTCAGCTGTTCCTCATAGGGCTTGGTCTCCAGGCCCCCACTCTCTTCTCCGTTGAAGGGTCGCTTCCCAAGAAGCACTGCAGTCCTTCCCGCACTTGGAACTCATCCCTGGTTTTATCAGAGTTCAACTCGCGACACAATACCTTGCATTTATCCCTGGTTATAAAGCATCCATTTATCCCAGGACAAAGGAGCTGCGGTGGCTCAAGTGGTTAAGACGCTAAACTGCAGGCTGTGGAAGATGGCGAGAAGGGGAATTTATTAAGTCATTTAAAACTTCTATTGGAGAAGTAGAGATTTGGGGTCAGTCACTGTTTCTCTGCTGAATCTTACCCCACAGCACATTAAAATGGTGGGTGTAGCCACTAGCCGTGGTGATTAGAGGAAACCTCCACATTCAGAGGCAGTCAGCCTGGGAATAGCAGTGCCAGGGGTTGCCAGATCCAAGTTGGGAAACGCCTGGGGATGGAGCCTGGAGAGGACAGGGATCTCTGTGGGGTACGATGCCACAGAGTCCACCCTCCAGAGCATCCATTTTCCCCAGAGGAACTGATCTCTGTAGTCTGGAGGTGAGCTGTAATTTCAGAGGATCCCCATGTTCCACCTGGAGGCTGGCGTCCCTAGGAGGCAACACCAGGGGAAGGCCTCCACCTCTATGCCCTGTTGTTGGCCCTCCAGAGGAACTGGTTGGCCACTGTGTGAGACAGGAGGCTGGACTAGATGGACCACCAGTCTGATCTAACAGGGCTCTTCTGATGTTCTTATGTAGGCCTCAACCTCTCTGCCCTGTGGCTGGCCCTCCAGAGGAACTGGCTGGCCACTGTGTGAGACAGGAGGCTGGACTAGATGGACCACTGGTCTGATCCAGCAGGGCTCTTCTTATGTTCTTATGAAGACCTCGACCTCTATGCCCTGTTGTTGGTCCTCTAGAGGAACTGATTGGCTGCTGTGTGAGACAGGAGGCTGGACTAGATGGACCACTGGCCTGATCCAGCAGGGCTCTTCTGATGTTCTTATGAAGACCTCGACCTCTATGCCCTGTGGCTGGCCCTCCAGAGGAACTGGTTGGCCACTGTGTGAGACAGGAGGCTGGACTAGATTGACCACCAGTCTGATCCAACAGGGCTCTTCTGATGTTCTTATGTAGGCCTCAACCTCTCTGCCCTGTTGTTGGCCCTCCAGAGGAACTGGCTGGCCACTGTGTGAGACAGGAGGCTGGACTAGATGGACCACTGGCCTGATCCAGCAGGGCTCTTCTTATGTTCTTACGAGTTTCTCCCCATTTCAAAACAAAATAGAAATGCAATATTCTGACAGCTGTGATTTGTACTTGTGTTCAAAATGGCTCAAATACATCAGTTTTACACACAGCTTCTTTGGGTTTTTATTAAAGGCGGGGGGGGGAGGAGGTAGGCTTTGAAACCTTCGCAGCTCCGCCCCCTTCCCCCCCCCGCCTCCCGTATATTGGAGGTTAAATTAACACCCAAACGCGTGGTTTTAAAAGGACAGCAAGCCGAGTTTTTAAGAGCTGCCGTCTCTCCTTTTTTAAAAACAAAAGTGAGCTGCTCATAAAATTTCAATTCTTAATGAGGCTCGATTTGCATCTTTTCCCACTGGAGGCAGCTGTAGGTGAAGGACCGGGCTGCGTAAGCGGTGCCAAAGAAAGGCGTAAGGGGTTTTGGATGCTGATTAATTCCCTTTTGCTCCTTTGGGAATATCTGGCATTGGTGGAAATTGATTGCTGTAAGCAATATGGCAGCCGTTCCTCTCTCTCTCTTTTTCCCTTTGACCTTCTAAACCAAAACACAGCGGAAACATAGACAACACGCAAATCTGTCTGTTTCCTTGATATGTTAACTATAAAATAGAATGATTTGTCTTGAAAACCAGGTGACTTCAGATGGTGTGGACTCTTTCATTCCCCCCCCCGTTTCCTGCAAGTATAAACTCTTGACAGAAAGCATGAATGAATACATGCCCTTTCCTTTTTTGTTTCTTCGTTTCCGTTCTTCTAGAGCAATCTTGCTTGTCATGTTCTAATGCAGGGGTGTCGAACTCATTTGTTACAAGGGCTGGATCTGACATAAATGAGACCTTGTTGGGCCGGGCCATGTGCGTCATAAAAGGTAATGCCAGGTAGCGGAGATATAAACTTTATAAAGGACACCAACACAAAGATATTTTTTTACTTAAAATAGAAACATGCTTAAAACTGAAAACCTACTTTTGATTTATTGACATTCACCACAGAAATCTCATGCTCAAGAGTTCTGAGTCTAGGTCGGACCCAGGTTAAAACGTGAAATGGCTGAGTGATTAAGAGAGTTGGCGAAGCAAGCTATGATGCAGCAGCAGAACTGGAAGCAGGAGATGGCCAGTTCCACTGCGGGCCTGATGAAAGCCCTCCTGATCCGGCCCCCGGGCTGCATGTTTGACACCCCTGTTCTAAAGGGATGCCTGGTGTCCTTGAGTATATACAACATGCTCTCCTCCTCCCATTAAATTTATTGTTTGAACACAGTGAGTTGCTTTATACTGAATCCGACCATCGATCCATCAAAGTCAGTGCTGTCTATTCAGACTGGCAGCAGTTCTCCAAGGTCTGAGTTCGAGGTCTTCCACATCACCTATTACCTGACCCTTTTAAACTGGAGATGCTAGGGATTGAACCTGGGATCTTCTTCATGCCAGGCAGATGGTCCTCCATCTAGCCATATCCTTCCGCTGTTTGTGTGTATGTGCTTTCACAATAATGGGTTGGATCCACTGGAGCGTTTCCTCAAACAGGATTTCCACCCGCAGAAGATTACTTTCTTGCCTCCCCACTTCTGTTGCAGCCTCAGATTTTCCCCACCTCCCCAAATGCCGCTCTTTTCAGGGTGATGCAGTGGGAGAAAGGAAGTCGGAAAGTCATGCTCTGTAGACGGAAATCCTTCCGTCCACAGAAGCGGAACTGCTCCAGTGGATCCAAAGCAATTCTTAGAATTTATGTGTTGCATTTGAATCAGTGAAAGTTGCCTTATATGTAGTCAGACACTTGGTACAGCTAGCACAGTTTTGCCTCCTGTGACCAGCATTGGGTTGGCAGGGTCTCTGGCGGAGCAAGGACTTTCCACCTACCAGAGATTTTTCCAATTGAAGATACCGAGGATACAGTCTGGGACCTTCTGGATGTGCTCTGCTACTCTGCCATGTCCCCTTCCAGAAGTATTTTTGAGTGTTTTATGTATATTGTTTCGGTAATCTGTGCAACAGACTTTTAAGAACATAAGAGAAGCCATGATGGATCAGGCCAATGGCCCATCCAGTCCAACACTCTGTGTCACACACTGGCCAAAATTCAGGTGCCATCAGGGGTTCCACCAGAGGGACCAGAATTCCAGAAGCCCTCCCACTGTGGCCCCCCAAGCACCAAGAAGACATAACATCACTGCCCAAGGCAGTGTTCCGCCTGTACCTTATGGCTAATAGCCACTCAAGACTTCTGCTCCACATGTTTATCCAGTCCCCTCTTGAAGCTGTCTATGCTTGTAGCTGCCACCACTTTTTGCGGCAGTGAGTTCCACATGTTAATTCTCTTTTGGTGAAGAAGTACTTCCTTCTATCTGTACTTTTTTCTCTACCTTCTCTATCCCATGTATAATTTTGTAAACCTCTATGACATCACCCCTTAGTCCTCGTTCCTCTAAGCTAAAGAGCCCTGTTTCCTGTTAATTAACCAGTTTTTATTCTGCAAGAGGACTTGTCTTCTTATCGCCTGATTGCCGAGTTTACTTAGGACCTTTGATGAGGAACTTTATCAAAAGCTTTCTGGAAGTCTCGCTAAACAAGGTCTACTTGGTCACCCTTGTCCACATGTTTGTTCACCTTTTCAAAGAACTCTTAACATGTTAGAGAGACATGATCTTCCCATGCTGATTCTTCCTCAATAGCTTTTGTTCATCAATGTGCCTACTAATTCTATCTTTAATAACAGATTCCACCAACTTCCCCGGTGTTGACGTTAGACTGACCAGCCTGTAATTTCCCGGATCTCCTCTGCTTCGGCAGGGAGGGCAGGGTATGAATAGAATAAATAAATAAAGATGGTGGTTACATTAGCTACCTTCCAGAACTTGGGGATGGAGACAGATTTTAGTGATAGATTCCATATGTATGTCAGGTGATCCACAAGTTCACATCTGAATTCTTTCAGAACTCTTGGATGTACACCATCCGGGCCTGGTGATTAGGGTTTTCGAGGCAAGAGATGTTCAGGTTTTGTTTGCCATTACCTGTGTGCATCACGATCCTGGGATTCCTTGGTGATCTTCCACCCAGAGCTGACCCTGCTTAGCTTAGGACTAGCCTGGGCTATCTGTTGGAAATGGAGGAGAAAGACCTGTTAGGCCTGATCCAGGTAGGGTTGCCAGCATTTTGTGGAGACTGGTGGGGGCAGGGCTTACCATAATGGCAGTCTTCTGATGCCATATCATCACTTCTGGCTGCATAACTAGAAGTGACATCACCTCATTGCAGGGCACTCTAAGAGTCACAAAAAACAAAAATCTGTGGTAAAACCATAGAGTTTGGGGAGCATCGTAGAGAGTCCCGCAACACAAATGTTACTACTGGCTCTACCAGAAGTTGCGTCATTGTCTTGTGGGACACTCTAGGATTCACCCTGATCTCTATAGTGTTACCACAGATTTTTTTTAATAGCTAGAAGGGAGTGTGCAGCACCAGATTTTCAGTTTTGCCCCTTGCCACCCCATTAAGTGCTGTCAGGGGTTCTTCTGCTGGCATTGGGGAAATGGTAGCCCTAGACCCAGGCCAGGACAATGCTGATATTCTTGAATTGCAGATGTGCATTGATGGCAGATGGGTTGTGTGTCATCTGCTGAACGGGCTCGCCTCTGAATAAAGCGTGTGAGAGTTTTGTGTGTCTGTGTGTGAGGGAGGAGTTTAATCCACTCTCCCTTTTATAAATGTGACTCCGAACATGAGACCGGTTAATCATCTCCCTCTGCCATACCCCAGTCTCTCCCCCCCCTACCCTTTTTCGAATTCCCCGAAGATATGATAATGAAGCAGGTGCTCCGGGCATTGTTGGCTTTCCAGGGCCGTGAGAAACAGCAGTCGGTTCCCTGTACCCGGAGCGGCTCACGAGGCGGAGGCCGTCCTTTGTAACCTGTTGCGGTCGCTGCCTGTCAGAGTGCCGTGTGGGGTCGATTCGGGAAGGGGGGGGGGAAGTCTCTCAACTCCCGTCCAGCTGCGTGGAAGGGGGGTGAGCAGGCGAGAGATCTTCGAAGGGGAGTGACTTTCTTTTAGCCCTGAGGTGAATTAGCAGCTTGTTATGGTGGCAGGCAAGCTCTCTCATCTCCAGTCAGTGAAAGGCAGAGGGAGGGACGGGGGGGAGGGGGGGCCACCGGCTTCGGGTGCAGACAGTCTGCTGACTCAGGGTTGACCTCTCCTATTGGGAAGCACCCTCGGCTGCAGTCTGGACGGGCTCATTGAAATGCAAAGCACAGGCCAGGCCTCCGCAGCTGCCCGCTGGAGGCGAAGTCTGAAACCCGCATCCCGAGAGCAACTGACCGAGACCCACATTAAAATAAAATAAAGTCACAGAATTGTCGCTTCCGCATGTGCGGTTGCAAATGGGCAAACCGGGGCTGTTCAGCTCTTCCGAAGCATCCTTGGGAGGGATGTTTTTGCTTCCTCTCGTCTTCGCTTTCTTCCCCTTTCCAGCTGCCTATAACAAAATAACTCGCTGTGACTTCAAGGGGGGGGGGCGCGGGGTGGTCTGTCTCTCCTAGCCGGTTCCACAACGTCCAGGGGATGCCAGCTGTGCTCCTCCATTTTCAGGAAATAAGACACAGAAACGCCAAAGCAGTGGCAAGCGGCGAGGTGGGTGTTCGGGGAGGAAATGTTCCAGTTCAAGTTGAAGTAAATAATTTCAATCAGGTGTGCAAAATTTAAATAAGGTTTGCGGAAGAAGGGCAGCTAGGCCGTAGACACGTGCTGGGTTTTGTCCGTGCTTCATATCCCACATTGCGCCCGTATAACACGGTTGTTTTTTCAGCTAATCGACTCGAATTCAAGCTAGCAAGGCTACCCTCTGAAACTAAGTGGCTAAGAGTGGTTAAGAGCAGCAGACTCTGATCTGGAGAACCGGGTTTGATTCCCCACTCCTCGGTGGTGCTGGAAAATCTGTGTGGAAAATGCAAGTGAAGTGAATGAGATTCTCTTGACAATACGACCGTTACCTTGCCGTTCACGCACTGAAATTGCAAAGCCGGGCTGTTTTCCTGGAACTGCAGTAGTTTAGCAACTTGGTATTAAAATGGAAACTGAAATAGTGCTGAAATATCCACACTGTTGGCTGCTGCGGGGCAGGGAAGTGCATGACCTCGTCGTGACTTTGCATGACTTTCCATTACCAAATGTTATGGGCAGTAGAAAAGAACAACAGTAGCACCTTTAAAGACTAACAAAATTTGTGGCAGGGTATGAGCTTTCACAAGTCACTGCTTACTTCTTCAGATACTGCGAGAGTGTGAGTATCTGTCCTTATATCTTGAAGAGTGGAGTGATTCAAATGCCAAATGTCAATAGCAGGTGAATGACAATAGCAGGCGGATGACAACAGCAGGGGCAATTGGATTATATGTGATATGCAGAGGGATAGTAGGTGTGGAGAGGTCAGCATTGGTAATGAGACAGGAAACGCAGAACTCGATTCAGTCTTGCGTTTCATTATGTTATAGGGAAGAATAGAGATGTAAAATTTCCGGAAATTTTGAAGCTCGGGAAAAAACTTGGTCCCCCCCCCCCCCACCACTCTCATAC
>NW_015164229.1:217577-219049 GCF_001447785.1 Gekko japonicus
AGAAATTATTTGGAAAATATTTGAACACCTTGTCTTAAAATATTTTATTCATCATGTTAAAATAAAACATTTCATAATCATTTTTTTCCTTTCCTTTTTTCAATTTTTCCAATTTTTTGGGAAAAAACAAAAAGCTTCAGGGAAAAAACGTTTTTTTTCCTAATTTTTCTGGGTTTTTTACGGGCCTTCACATCTCTAGGAAGAAGAGGAGGGAGTGACATGCGGCTGCCGTTTTCTACAGCAGCCCTGTGTTCTTCTTTGTACCTAGTTTAGCCCTCAAAGAGCCCTGTTCTAGTGTCATTTTTGTAATGTGGAGCACTGGGGTCGGTGCTGTGAACCTACTCTAGTTGACATGCCAGATAAGGAACGTAGTAACGTGTTTGAGAGATGGTGGGATGTGACAACGACAGGGCTAGTATACTGATGTGCATGCCAGACTCCCAAGGAACCATCTGTATTGATGCAGACCCTGGTGCATTTTGGCATGTGGTGCTAACCACACCTGATGGAGCATAGCTGGTACGCTTCCCCGTTCCCTTCGCATTGGATGCTGCTGGTGGTGCCAGCCTCTCTGCATCTGGAGTCGGAGCACTGCGAATCTAGGAGGGAAACGAAGGATTATATCTTCGTCCATCTATTTTATGTTGCATCAAAATGAGTCTACACTAGCTACTACCGTTCATTAGGGTCTATGCTAGCTACTACTAGTTAGGTGTAGTGGTTAAGAGCGGCGGACTCTCATCAGGAGAACTGGGTTTGATTTCCCACTCCTCCACATGCAGCTGCTGGAGTGACTTTGGGTCAGTCACAGTTCTCTCGGAGCTGTTCTCTCAAGAGCAGTTCTCCAGAGCTCTCTCAGCCCCACCTACCTCACAGGGTGTCTGTTGTGGGGAGAGGAAGGGAAGGAATTTGTAAACCGCTCTGAGACTCCAAGTGAAGGGCGGGGTACAAATTCAACTTCATTAATTTTGGAGCTGGAATTACTAGCTTTTTATGGTTGCGAGACCAGTGAACCAGATTACCTGTGCCGTGAACCAAGCAGGGTCCTTTGTGCAGGCTGCTATTCTCTCAGCCTTGGCAACTTCACTGCAATTTATGCCTACCTTACGGGGTTGTTTGTAAGGATTACTGAACATGCAGGGTTGGCTCTAAAGCGTCCCTTCCACCTTGCAGTGTCATGCAGTGATTACAATATTGGGGTAGGGTCTAGAAGACCCAGGTTCAAATTTTACTACGTGGCCTTGGAATAGTCACCTTCTTCTTATCCTAACCTACCTCAAAGGGTTGTTGTGTGGGCAAAATGGAGGCGAGGGAGAGGATGTATAATTCCCTGAGCTCCTTGAAGGAAGGGCAGGATTTTTAAAAAATGCACTAAATAACTGTGTGTACGACTTAGCAGGTGGCCTGTTTACATCAGACACAGGTGACAAACCATATAGCAGGACAGTTAGATTGGAGTCCAGTAGCACCTT
>NW_015164229.1:219105-239959 GCF_001447785.1 Gekko japonicus
TGAAAACTTTCTGGTTTGCACAAGTCATAATTTGGTGATAAGTCTGAAGTGCAGTATTTTAGTGACTCGGTCTTTTGCTTACAAATCTGGTTTGGAGTCCAGGTTTTGTAAGCAAAAGGGCAAACCCATCAAGGAAGCCTTCCTTCTCCAAGATGGGCTGGGGAGGGGGTGTTCATGGACCTTTGGATTTTTCAGGAAACTATTTGTCTTTTACTCTTGAACAGATCATCAGAACTGGAGATAACGTTGAACCCAGGGTTGCAAGTGCTCAACCCCGCGACCAATTTGAATAAGGTTCCTTCTGGTAATATTTGAAGTTGTAGTAAACAAACACGTTTCTGACCGAGGACAGAGTTCATTTCTTCCATGATGAGTAACTTCAAGTCACCTTTGCTCATCTGGGAGAAAATAGCCAGAGTTTTATGGTGCGGTCTCTGCCAGGACTCAAAACTGACTGATCTCCCCCACCATTCAGACTGAGTGCTGATTTGAAATGTTTGCACTTTTCTCAGATTGTCACCATGTCCCCACATCAGGTGGCTACATCCAGCACAATTTGGGGCGACCTGGAGCTCTGAAGTGATTTTATGTAGGCCCTGCGAGCAAGGCTCCCTCTAAGCTGTGGAGTCCTGTGAGCCAAAATTCTACTTGGTGAGCTCCTGGCATTAAAGTGGTGAGCGAGCGATTTGGCTGCTGCATGGATTAGTTTGCTCTGGAGCCCTCCTTCCTGAGCTAAGACAAAAATCTGTGAGCCGGAGGCTAAAAAACTGTGAGCTGGCTCACACTAACTCAGCTTAGAGGGAACACTGCCTGCGAGTATTTCACCAAATTGGAATAATATTTATTACAAGTTCGCCAATACCTTTTTACTAGCAGGGAAAACTAAAACAGAGTGAACGTGCTTTAATGATGCTTCTCTCGTCTAAAGTGCTAATGGTCTGGCTGGGTACCTGGAAACATGTAACACAACTGTGAAAGTCCTCATTGTTCAAAGGTGCCAGTGTTATTTACATAAACACTACCTCACAGAGTTGTTGTTGTGAGGATAAAACCGAGGAAGAGAATGGTTTCAAAACTGCTTTGGGCCCCCATAGACACAAAAGTGAGGCATAAGTGTCTACATAAATAAAACATTATTTCACATAGATGAATGCATGCATATTTTAAAAACACACCAGTCGGAAATAGACCTGTTGATTTTTATAGCAATGGAGTTGTGGGAGTTGCTGCAGAATTTCATCTTGGAATGTAGTTATTGTTAAAATGACATTTTATACATAGCGCTTTAATTATTCCTTGTATTTAAGGTTCAGAGTGGAGGATTTCATCTTTACTATATACTGCCAATGGTTCCAATTTTACAGGTGAAGAACTGACGGGCTCTAAAGAGCCAAATGCTTCTGTCAACTTGAGCTTAAGCGAAAGGAATCGTTGTTGGGGAGTGGCTATGGTTTTGCGTAGAAGCTGAGCGTAGTATAATGGCTTAGAGCAGGAATTTTGAGAGGGGGTGGTGAGTGCCACCCCCAAATGGCTGCTACAAGAGGTGGGGCCAAAGCCAAAATGGCTGCCAGAGGAGGCGGAGTCAAACAGAATACCTTTCTCCTCACACCTCCAGGGAAGAAGAAAAGCCTGACAGGGGAATAGAATGACACAGTGACTAAGGAAAGCCCGGGTGCCTGATGTAAAAGACAAGAAAGTTAAATATCTAATTATACGTATAGTTACGGCAGCAAGAATTCTTTATGCTAAGCACTGGAAGAAAGCAGAGATACCAACGGAAAATGAACTTTTGACAAAAAATTTTTGAAACAGCAGAAATGGATATACTGTCAAATCTGTTGAAGGACAGAAGTAAACAAAATGTGAGAAATAGCTGGATGCTATTTTATGACTGGGTGGAAAGAAACTTCGGAGATCAAGAACAATGAATATATATAATATAAATTTGGAGAGACTCCCAACTTGAACTATATAGAATTTGATTCTTGTCAGGAAACATAACAGAAGTTTTTAGCGATTTGACTAAATGCTACTAGCTTTAGTAACTCTACAAAGCAATAGAACTGAAAACAAAGAACTAAGACCGAAAAATTGCAACAGCCAGGGGTCATTTCATAGAAAAAGAGGTGCAGGAGCTCATTAGCATAACTTATTAGCATAACTTATTTGCATATGCCACACCCCCTGACATCACTGGAAGTGTGTCAAGAAGGCAACACCCAGCACTCAAAGTCCACTGGACTATTTTGGATTGCTAACTTTTTTTTGGGGGGGGGGAATGTGCAGATCTGTCCTCACAGAGGAGAGAGAGCTTGTACCTGAATAAAACTTGGTCTTAAAGGTGCCACCGGACTGTTTTGGATTGCTAGCTATTGGGGGGGGGGAATGCGCAGATCTGCCCTCACAGAGGACGGAGCTCCACTCCTGTGCGCTCCCACAGGAAATGACCCCTGGTAACAGCTATTATACAAACTTGATGGATTCTCCTTTATGTCTTCTCCCATACCCTGTACCCTTCCTACCCTTATATTTTCCCCGTCCTATAATATGTTAAAACTTAATAAAAATTTTAAAAAGGAAAGCCTGGGTGCTTACCTGTCCTCCTGAATCCCCCTTTGCCTGCCTGTCCCTGCAGCGGGGGGACCCCTTTTACTTGAATGAAGGGCAGCTTTGCTTTACAACGGCCCTGCCCCCTTTCTGAAAAGCTTGGTGGGTGTCAAGGAAAGTATTGGAGGGCACCCTATAGGGAGACCTGGGTTACAAGGTCGGACTAAGACCTAGCAGCAATTGGTCCTCACTGGAAAGAAAGCAATTTATAAAAAAGTAAGTAAATACACTGCTAGTTTGGTGTAGTGGTTGAGTGCGCCGACTCCAATCTGGGAGAACCAGGTTTGATTCCCTACTCCTCCACTTGCACCTGGCTGGATGACCTTGGGCAAGCCGTAGCTCTGATAAGAGCTGTCCTTGAAAAAGAGTGGTTTCTGTCAAGAGTTCTCTCAGCCCCACCTACCTCACAGGGTGTCTCTTGTGGGGAGGGGAAGGGAAAGGAGTTTGTAGGCCGCTCTGAGACACCTTTGGGTAGTGAAGGGTGGGGTATAAATCCAATCTCCTCCTCCTCTTCTTTTCAGAGATGTTGTGAGGGTAAAATGGAAGAGGGGAGAGCAATGTCTGCTTCTTTGTCAGCTAGATCATTAAAGCACAGAACGAATAGGATTGTGGACCAAGAGAGGGTTTCCCAATTTGCCTTCATATTAGATTCACTAAAAAACCCGAAGAAGACGCAAACACCAGCCTTGAGTCAAGCGCAAGCGACCGTGTTTAAAACCTATTGATTGTGAGACCCTCTCTCTTTAGTTCACTGAAAGAAGCGCGCCCTGATGGTGGACTCTGCTGTTCCGGGCTTCTGGAATGCTTGTGAATATTCCGAGCACTCAGAAGTTCTAACAAAGGGATGGATGGATGAGGAGGAGAACCGAGAAAGGAAGAGAGAGCACTACCCCAACCAAAATCGGCACTCAGCAGTGTGCGAGAGAGCACCAAAGTGGCCCAGAGCGAAGGAAAAACTAGGTGTTGCGTGAGTCGCGCATCCAGGCAGAAGATATCACAACAAATCACTCCTGTGAAGTTTTGCAATTCTTGTCTTCACTTGGTATTTATATAGCAACTTAAAAGAAAGGAAGAGAGAGCACTACCCCAACCAAAATCGGCGCTCAGCAGTGTGAATGCGTGTGTGCGAGAGAGCACCAAACTGGCCCAGAGCGAAGGAAAAATTAGGTGTTGCGTGAGTCGCACATCCAGGCAGAAGATATCAGAACAAATCACTCCTGTGAAGTTTTGCAACTCTTGGCTTCACTTGGTATTTATATAGCAACTTAAAAAAAAACATCATGGCATACTGGCTAGAGTATCAAACTAGAATTGGATAGACCCAGGTTCAGATTCCCCACTCTGCTGTGGAAGCTCAGTGGGTGACCTTGGGCCAATCACAAACACTCTCAGCCCAACTAAGCTCAAAGGGCTGTGGTAAGGATATAATGGAGGAGAATGTCATCAGCCCCTTTGGTCCCCATTGGGGAGAAGAATGGGGTAAATTAAAGGGGGGAAATGAGCGCTCAAAGCACTCTCAGGTTTTCTCTAAGCATTCCTTAACAACAGCCCTACAAGGTAGGTCTTGCTCAATAGCCTCCTGTTACAGTTAGCAGTAGAGGCTCAGAGAGAGGGGCTTATCCTCTGAACTTCTCAGCCAAACTGAGATTCCCAGCGGGTCTTCAAAATAACGCTCCCTACTCTTAATCACTGTATTACCCGCCAGCTCCACTGGACAACACTGGGGCATACTGTTTTTATTTATCTTAAAACGTTTCTGTGCCACGTTTCCTCTCAAATAGAGTCTCCTTGGTGGCTAACAGTTGTCTTTGCAAACAATGGGGATTATTCATCGGATTTCTTCTTCTACCTTTGCATTCTTCAGCTTTAAAAAAAAAAACCCTGCTCAAAAGATGGTAGTAAAAATCGTGAAATTCCTCGTTCTTTTGACTTTCGGGGGCTTTGCGGTTTTAGCTTCGCAAAAAAAGGGCTTGACGCAGCAACAAGCATACAGCAGTTGGTAAATAAAGATGGATTTCCTTTTGTTCGGCTGGCGCTTTCGCTGTTCATTATTCTCCACTTACTTCCCAGGGAGCGGCATCTGTTTGTGAGGTTCAGCACTCTATCAGGGGTAGACAGCTCCCTGATTTGGTTAATAGGCTGCAGGGAGGGGAAGGCGGGGTGGGAGGGAAGATGCAACGCAACCCCGGCCTCCTTGTGTGGCTCTCTGCAGAATAAACTTTTCATGAACCAAAGGACTTGCCTGTTTAAACTTCCTAAAATATTTAAGTGCATGTGTACACGGTTTCTTTTGGCAGAACAGTTTACTAGGAGCGCTCTCTCTCTCTCTCTACTCTCTCTCTACTCTCTCTCTCTCTCTCGCTGGCACAGTACGGCTAGCAATAAGCATGAATTTAGAATTTCAATGTTCCATGCATATGGGGCAGATGTAAGAGTGAAGCCAGTGTACTGGTAATTTAGAGCGTTCGTATGTGCGCATTCACGGAAATATGCAGTCTTGGAGCTGTGCAGTTATTTTGAAAATGGCTTTGGGGTGAATTCTGCAGATGACGGCAGTCTTAAATCTTCTGTTTAAAGCCAGGCAAGTTGGAAGGCAGCTATGTTTTCCACGGAGTATTTGGAAGTCTTAAAATGATAGCTCCTCTCTTCTCCCTCCTCTCCTCGCCTTGCCTTGCACGGTTAGCTACCGAGACTGAAGGCATTAAACGAACCAAGGAGAAATATGAGTGAAGCGCTGGACAGTCTGGCAGGTAGTGTTTATTAGCATAGCTTTCCTCCAAAAATTGCAACTTCAATTTCCGCAAGCCCCATGTGTACTTGTTGACTTTTTCCTCAAGTATTTTACATTTGTACTAACACTCTTGCATGCAGCAGCATAACAAATGTATTAAATCATGTGCAAGCTTTATATCGAGATAGAGGGTTGGATATTCTTATCTCAATGAAATTATTGGGCAATAGGCTTAGGACAGATAAAAGGAAGTATTTCTTCACCCAAGGAGTAATTAACATGTGGAATTCACTGCCGCAGGAAGTGGTGGTGGCTGCAAGCATGGACGGCTTCAAGAGGGGATTGGATGAACATACGGAGCAGAGGTTGTACACTGGCCTAGGGTTACCAGATGTCATCTTTTTTCAGTGTCCATCTTCTTTTGGGCTCTTTTTAAAAAAAAAAAACTGATGAAAATGTCCACTTTTTGGGTTTGAAGGTTAGGAATATTCCTAGTCAGTAGCAATTACACCAGCTTATAAATAGTAGGGGTGTTTAAAATGAGATTTGTCATAGTGCTCACTTGTTTGAAGCAGTCCGTTGGGAAATAGGTCTTCTTTTTTGCCTTACAACATATGGTAACCCTATATTAGTCCCAAGGTATAGATGGAGTGCTCTGTCTGGGGCAGTGACGCTCTGCATTCTTGGTGCTGGGGGGGGGCAACAGTGGGAGGGCTTCGAGTTCTAGTCCCACTGGTGGACCTCCTGATGGCACCTGGGTTTTGGCCACTGTGTGACACAGAGTGTTGGACCGGAAGGGCCATTGGCCTGATCCAACATGACTTCTCTTCTGTTCTTACATCTGGGGCAGTGATGCTCTGTATTCTTGGTGCTTGGGGGGGGGGCACAGTGGGACGATTTCTGGAGTTCTGGCCCTGCTGGTGGGCCTCCTTATGTCACCTGGGTTTTGGCCACTGTGTGACACCGAGTGCTGGACTGGATGGGCCATTGGCCTGACCTAACATGGCTTCTCTTAGGTGCTTATGCACAGGGGCCTCAAGCAGAGCCCGATGGCTCCCCCCCTTCCCTCTGTGGCCTGCTGCGTTCCCTGAATACTTTTCAAGGTGGCAGTCAGGAAGGACACGGGGTTCGATGAGAGCGTCTGCAGCAGACTCCCTCCCACTCCCTCGTTTTGCACGCGCACAAGGTCTGTTCTGCTTATGGAATAATCCTTTTGATCCAACCCAGGACAGATTCCGGAGATCAGCCAGGTAGGTCTGCAATAGAAGAGCTAGATTCGAGTCCAGTAACGCCTTAGAGACCAACAAGATTTTTGACGTATAAGCTTCTGAGAGTCAAAGGTACCTGTCGAAGGGAGCTTTGACTCTCGACGGCTTATCCTCCCCACCAATAAAAACCTTGTTGGTCTCTAAGGGGCTACTGGACCTTGAATCTAACCCAGGACATGTGGAACTTCAGATCTGCTGATCTGCTGTTCTGATGTTCTTCACGGTATAAGGCATGACCCAGCCAAAATGAATAGTGTCGTCCTAAGCAGAATTAAGGGCCACGGTGGCTCAGAGGTTAAGACGCTTAGCTGCAGACTGGAAGGTCGGAAGTTCGGCAGTTCAAGACCCGAGTGCCGCACGACGGAGTTGAGCTCCTGTCTCCGGCCCCAGCTCCTGCCAACCTAGCAGTTCGAAAGCAAGAAATTGCAAGTAGATAAATAGGTACCGCTTTGGTGGGAAGGTAACAGCGTTCCGTGCGCCTCGGTGTTTAGTCATGCCGGCCACATGACCACGGAAGTGTCTTCGGACAGCGCTGGCTCTTCGGTTTGGAAATGGAGATGAGCACCGCCCCCTAGAGTCAGATCCGACTGGCTTTCGAGCAAGGGAAACCTTTACCTTTAAGCAGAATTAACACTCTTCTT
Source organism: Gekko japonicus (assembly GCF_001447785.1). Classification (NCBI taxonomy): domain Eukaryota; kingdom Metazoa; phylum Chordata; class Lepidosauria; order Squamata; family Gekkonidae; genus Gekko; species Gekko japonicus. The sequence goes on from NW_015164229.1 coordinate 226,353, forward strand.
AAGTCTGTTGAAGTGGATGGGCATGGGAGGGTGTAATTTTTGCTAAGGATGGCACTGCGCAAGCATTGTTAAATTCCCATTAGGCAGATCTTCTCTTTGGCACAGGGAGACTTTAAATCGCTGGTGTGGTAGTTAAGAGTGTCGGACTAGTATCTGGGAGACCCAGGTTCAAATCCCCACTCGTGCCATGGAAGCTTATTGGGTGATCTTGGGCCAGTCACACGCGCTCATCCTGACCTTCCTCACAGGGTTGTTGTGAGGATACAGTGGAGGAGAAGAGAACAAAGTAAGCCACTTTGGGCCCCTTCTCTGCCCTGCTCCTCCTCTTCTTGTCTTGTGCTGTGCCCTTTAATTGGTATAGTTTGGTGTAGTGGGTAAGAGTGCGGACTCTAATCTGGGAGAAGCAGGTTTGATTCCCTATTCCTCCACATGCAGCCAGCTGGGCGACCTTGGGTCAGTCACAGTTCTCTCAGTTCTCTCGTGTACAGTGTTATGGGTTTTATAGTTTTTAAATTGTATATATTGTGTATTTTAACTGTTTACCCACTTGTGACCCACCCTGAGCCCACTTGCAGGGGAGAGCGGGATGGAAACCTCAAAAATAAATAAATAGGTGAAATAAATAATAAGCAAAATAAACTTGTTTAAACATTTATACCCCACTTTCTTCTCCAGTGGGTACCCAGAGCAGCATCCAGCGCTGTTCTAATAGAAGACCACAATGTAATAAACACAATGTGTAATCCATGCCAATTGTGGAAATTTGAGTGGATCAGTACTGAGGCAGAAATCAAATATGCTTGTGATACACTGGCCAGAGCCCAAAGATGTGATGTGTGTGTAAGAATTGTACATGTCGAGAATTGTACATGTAAGAAACCGGACATTATCCGTGGAGCACGCTGACGTAAATTAGGGCCACAGCCCCGGGGAGAAGGGCTTAACTCTTCCTCCTGCACCATTTCCCATCTCAGAAGTGGTGCTTTGCTCAGCATGTAATTGAATTGCCGAATTCCCTGCCGGTGTAGGAACTGATGGCCGAGGGAATTTGATTCACAGAGGAGAAGTCCATCAAGGGCTACTAGCTATGGTGACAAAAGGGAACCTCCAAATTCAGAAGCAGTGAACCTCTGAATACCAGTGCCAGGAGGCAACATCAGAAGGAAGACCTCCGCCTCTGTGCCCTGTTGTCGGACCTCCAGGACAACTGGGTTGGGCCGTGTGGGAAACGAGGGGCAGGGCTGGGTGGATCACTGGTCTGATCTAGTGGAGTTTCACTTAGGTTCTTATGGAAATGCCTCTCCTAGCAGAAAAAGGTATCCATATTGGGTATTTATATTGGGCCTGTTTTCTCTTTCCCCCACTAGGGGTGTGTGTGTTCAAAGCAGCACAAGGGGACCATTTTCTGTTGGGAAACGCCACCAAGGCAAAGAGTAACACCTCTTCCTTCCTCAGTGTCGTAGTCATGGTGTGTAGTGGTTAGACTAGGATATGAGGTTTGAATCTCCCCTCCTGCCATGGAAGTTTGCTGGGTGACCATGGGCCGCCTCCATGCTCTCAGCCTGACCTTCCTCACAGGGTTGTTGTGAGAATAAAACAGAGGACAGGAGAACGGTGTAAGCCGCCCTGGTTCCCCATTGTGGAGGAAGGCGAGGTATAAATGAAGTAAGCGTAAAATCCTAGATGAGGACCAGTGCTCCCTCTAAGCTGAGTTAGTGTGAGCCAGCTCATAGTTTTTTAGCCTCCAGCTCACACATTTTTGTCTTAGCTCAGGAAGGATGACTCCAGAGCAAACTAATTTATGCAGAAGCCAAATCACTTGCTCACAACTTTAATGTCAGCAGCTCATAAAGTTGAATTTTTGCTCACAAGACTCCACAGCTTAGAGGGAGCATGGGTCAGGAGCCCCTATGGCCTGCTTTTTAAGAGACCCGGAGACCTAATGAACAATACTGGAGCATCACAAATGGTTTGGCCCTTAACTGTTGGGTTTAAACAGAACAGCGGCTATTTTTTCCCTTCAGCAACAAAAACTGCTGCATTGAACAGAGCAAAGGAAAGCTACTGTCGGCCTGCGCCCCCCCCCCCCATATGTCTCCGCCTCTTCGGATCCTGGCTCGTAGCATCAAAAGGAAATGCCGCAAATGGCACACGCAGAATGCTGCACCGCATAGAATGGAAAGAACCTGCAGTGCAGGTCTGGCCCAAACGGTTCTGGAATCTGGCGCTGCCTCCTGTGGCGTGTCTTGGCTTTGCGTTATCCAGTTAGGTGTCTCTGATTTTTATTTTTTTTAAAGACACAGTAGTGGAGGAAGATGATCGGAGAGTAAAAACTCTCCGAAGAAGAAAAGTTGAATGGAATAGCAAGTTATTGTTTGGTATAGTGGTTAAGTGTGCGGACTCTAATCTGGGAGAACCGGGTTTGATCCCCCACTCCTCCACTTGCAGCTGCTGGTGTGACCTTGGGTCAGTCACAAGCTCTGGCACAGCTATTCCTGAAAGAGCAGTTTCTGTCAAGAGCTCTCTCAGCCCCACCCACCTCACAGGGTGTCTGTTGTGGGGAGGGAAAGGGAAAGGAGTTTGTAAGCCGCTCTGAGACTCCAACCCCCCCGGTACGTCTCCGCCTCTTCGGATCCGGGCTTGCAGCATCAAAAGGAAATGCCGCAAATGGCACACGCAGAATGCTGCACCGCATAGAATGGAAAGAACCTGCAGTGCAGGTCTGGCCCAAACGGTTCTGGAATCTGGCGCTGCGTCCTGTGGCGTGTCTTGGCTTTGTTAGGTGTATCTGATTTTTATTTTTTTAAAAGACACAGTAGTGGAGGAAGATGATCAGAGAGTAAAAACTCTCCGAAGAAGAAAAGCTGAATGGAATAGCAAGTTATTGTTTGGTGTAGTGGTTAAGTGTGTGGACTCTAATCTGGGAGAACCGGGTTTGATTCCCCACTCCTCCACTTGCACCTGCTGGTGTGACCTTGGGTCAGTCACAAGCTCTGGCACAGCTGTTCCTGAAAGAGCAGTTTCTGTCAAGAGCTCTCTCAGCCCCACCCACCTCACAGGGTGTCTGTTGTGGGGAGGGAAAGGGAAAGGAGTTTGTAAGCCGCTCTGAGACTCCAAATGAAGGGCGGGGTATAAATCCAATCTCCTCCTCCTCCTCCTCCTCCTCCTCTTCTTCTTCCTCTTCCTCTTCCTCTTCTTCCACTTCTTCTTCTTCTTCCACAGAGGGTGCAGAAGTAAATGAAGCCAGGCTCAAAATCTCTGCTCCCCGGGATAAAACAACAAAACTGGCAACCTTGTGATTAGGTGCCATGTTTAATTGCCCAGGCAGAGAATATGTGTGAAAGGTACAACAATTTGCATTCTCTTCTGTGCCGGGGAGAAATGCGGCCATGGAATATACAATGCGGCTGGTATTGCAGCTTGCAAATACAGATCTGTTTCCAGGCACTGCAGTAGATCTGCGTTTTGTGGAACATCAAAGCTTATATCAAGCAAACTCCCACACTTCTCCGTTCCACACTCTGCAGGGCTCGGCTTGTCCTTCAGTGGAGCTCTTGGCTGACTTCATAGGGTGTGCTAAGGAAACCCGGGGTTGCTACGCAGAGGCAGGCAATGGTAAACCATCTCTGAATGTCTCTTGCAGTGAAAACCCTACGCGGTCGCCACAAGTTGGCTGCAAGTTGACGGTGCTTTCCACCGCCACTACTTGGGGCAAGTGGCACAGGAAAAACACTTCCCTTTCAGGCTTTTTTCCTTCCTCATCGCCAGGGTGTCTTGTTTGGAGCACCGGCCAGATTTCAGTTTTTCAAGCTGCGGCGGAAATACCCGTCCTGTTTCGCCTTCGCCGAGGTCTCTTTCTGTAAGCGAAGAGAGAAGCGCCGGTTCCAACAGTGTGCTGTAACTTGGCTGGTTTTCAGGTTGCAGTATATTACAAATTCCGTCCTCTCAGCCAATTAAAATTAGAGTGTGGGCTTTCTCGTGAAGGGTGTTGGGAAGGCCTCGCCACTTCCCCTTTCCTGAGAATACTTATGACTAGAAGAGGAACTTCAGGGGGATGTTTATATTTGGGCCTTGCTCAACCGTAGGGAAGGGTGGTAACGCCCACTCCGCCTCAGGTACTTCCCACCCTGGTGAAACTGAAAACCTCTTTCTTGTGGTATTGATTAGCTGAAAAATCCCCTTGTGTCTCTGTCACAGGGACAGACGCATGCTGTTTTATTAGGAGCTGCCCACAGGGGAGGCACGAGAGGCCTTATGGCTTCTGATGCATGTTTTGGTAACTGGAAGGGGTAGGCCAGTTTGGTGTAGTGAGTAAGAGTATGGATTCTAATCTGGGAGAGCCGGGTTTGATTCCCCACTCCTCCACATGCAGCCAGCTGGGTGACCTTGGGTCAGTCACAAGTTCTCTCAGAGCTGCTCTCTCAAGAGCAGTTTCTGTCAGAGCTCTCTCAGCCCCACCTCCCTCACAGGGTGTCTGTTATGGGGAGGGGGAGGGAAAGGAGATTGTAAGCTGCTCCGAGACACTTAAGTGAAGGGCAGGGTGTAAATCCAGTCCGTCCCCTGTCAGTGGAGGGAATTCAAAACTAGGACATTCCTAAAAGATGGGTGTCCAGTTTCTGCTTGCAGACTTCCCCCTCGGGAAACTGGTTTCATCATTTGGACTGTTTCCCCCCGTTAGGCCTGGGGTCTCCAACCCGTGGGTGCCATGGCACCTGCTGATACCTTTTCTGGCACCTGCCAAGTGTTTTTAGAAAATGGGTGGGGCCAGGCAGGGCTGTTGCCCAGCAGGGCTTCTGACTGGCTGCTGGAGGGCCGGCCGATGGGCTGTGCAGATTACAATAATGTTTCAGTGGTCGTTGCCACTGCAGGGTGGTTTTATTCTCTCTTTCACTCCTCTTTCCCAGTGTATTTTTAGAGAGCCAGTTTGGTGTAGTGGTTAAGAGCGGCGGACTCTAATCTGGAGAACTGGGTTTGATTCCCCACTCCTCCACTTGCAGCTACCGGGGTGACCTTGGGCCAGTCACAGTTTTCTCAGAGCTGTTCTCTCAAGAGCAGTCCTTGAAAGAGCTCTCTCAGCCCCACCTACCTCACAGGGTGTCTGTTGTGGGGAGGGGAAGGGAAAGGAGTTCGTAAGCCGCTCTGAGACACCTTTGGGTAGTGAAGGGCGGGGTATAAATCCAATCTCCTCCTCTCCTCCTCCTCCTGTCCAGAGCTGTAGAATTCGGACTCCCGTCTCGACGTCCAAATTCGTGCCGAATTGCCGAGATCCCTGAAAGCCGCAGGCTTGGCAGAACCCCAGACCATGACCTCCCTGTGTTTTTGCCCTTGGGGAGTGGGTGATAGATTGGCATTATGTAAAATGAGGGCTTGGTTTGGTACCGGTGGCCGCTTTTAACCCTTTGTGCCGCTTGCATGTGTTCCTTGCTCTTAAATAAATAACCCATCGTCGCCGACTGCAAGCAAGCGCTTTCTTTTGCAAGCACGGCTAAAACGGTCCCGCCTCTGTAGGTACATTGACAGTTCTGCTGATGTAGCCGGCTGTCCTTGCTTTGTAGGTTGCGCATAAATGTTTTAAGCTTTGGGTAAAGGTGGTTTTCTGGAGCGGCCCTTACCACATAACAAGCTTTTTTGTTGTTTGTTTCGTTTTAAAAAAACCCTCTCCTTATGGTTGCTGTGTGTGTTAATTCTCTTGTGTGCATATGAGACTTCCTATTTTTGAACCCCTTAAAGCTAGAGTGTGGACTAGTGGGTAGAGGGGCAGATGAGGAGCTGGGAGACTCGGGTTCGAATCCCTGCTTGTTCCACAGAACCTCAGTGGGTGACGTGGGGCAAACACTCAGCCTGGCCTACCTCACAGGGTCGTTGTGAGAAAAATGGAAGAGGGGAGAGGGACGTTCTAAGCCGTTTTGAGTCCCAGCTGCGAAGAAAAGCAGGATACAAATCAACAAGTGCAAATTCAGGCACCTCAGTCCAATCCTACCTTAGTAAGACTGCCGCTAGTTGTAATAACTTCCAGACCCAGTATAAGCGAGAAACTGGGCATGAACAAAGGGAGGGGCCATGGCTCAGTGGTAGAGGATCAGCTTGGCATGCAGAAGGTCCCAGGTTCAGTCCCCGGCATCTCCAGGTGAAAGGGCCAGGCAGTAGGTGACGTGAAAGACCTCAGCCTGAGACCCTGGAGAGCCACAGTCAGACTGTGTAGGGGCTGTAGGTCAGTGGCAGAGCCTCTGCTCAGCATGCAGAAGGTCCCAGGTTCAATCCCCGGCATCTCCAGTTGAAAGGACCAGGCAGTAGGTGATGTGGAAGACCTCAGCCTGAGACCCTGGAGAGACTGCATAGGGCCTCTAGGTCAGTGGCAGAGCCTCTGCTTGACATATGTAAGGTCCCCGGTTCAATCCCCTGCATCTCCAGTTGAAAGGATCAGATGTTTGGAGGTGATGTGAAAGACCTCAGACCTGAGACCTTGGTGACCTTGATGGACCTTGATGGACCACGGGTCTGATTCAGTGTCAGACTGCGTAGGGGCTGTAGCTCAGTGGTAGAGCCTCTGCTCAGCATGCAGAAGGTCCCAGGTTCAATCCCCGGCATCTCCAGGTGAAAGGGCCAGGCAGTAGGTGATGTGAAAGACCTCAGCCTGAGACCCTGGAGAGCCACAGTCAGACTGTGTAGGGGCTGTAGGTCAGTGGCAGAGCCTCTGCTTGACATATGTAAGGTCCCCGGTTCAATCCCCTGCATCTCCAGTTGAAAGGATCAGATGTTTGGAGGTGATGTGAAAGACCTCAGACCTGAGACTTTGGTGACCTTGATGGACCTTGATGGACCACGGGTCTGATTCAGTATAAGGCAGCTTCATGTGTGACCCCTCTATTCAGTCTGATGTCACATTTAGAAGGTTCTCAGCCCATGCTCGGGTTGCGACGCATTCCATGTTTGCAGGTCAGCATAGCTATTTTTTGGACTGTGTAACATTGCCATGGGAGCAGCACATAACTACGTGGGTTAAGAGGCTTTTCACGTGACCCTTAGAGAATGAACTGGATTCAGTGTATCTGAAGAAGTGCGCGGGCACTCGAAAGCTGATATTCTGAATAAAACTCTTTTTTGGGGGGTATTTTTGCATGTGTGTATGTGTGCACGTGTGCCCGTGCCTGGAAGTCATGGCAACCTCTGGCGACTCCCACTGGGGTATGGAGGACGTTCAGAGAAGTGGCTCGATAGCCCGCCTTTGCCTCCCGGCCCTGGAATTCTTTGGAGGTCTCCCATCCAAGTACTTGCCAGGGTCGGCCCTGCTTAGCTGACGAGATCGGGCTTCCTAGGGCTGTCCGGGCCAGCGCCCTTGAATAAAACTTTGTCCATCTTAAAGGTGCCACTGGACTCAAACTTTGTTCCTAGTTAGTTTATTTATTTATTTATTTATTTATGTATTTATTTATTTTATTGCATTTATACCCCGCCCTCCCCGCGAACGGGCTCAGGGCGGCTCACATAGGGCACTAAGTGCGTTCAATATACAAAATTATATAATACAAATACAGATTTAAAACAGATTAAAATCAATTCAACGGATGCACATGAAGACTCCTAACATCTTGCGTAGCAGGGGGGGAAGGCTGGGGTGATGGAAAAATGTTGCTCAATCCCCCCAGTGGTCTCTCTTGAAAAAGGCGAGGTGGTGTAAGTGGCCGTGGCGGCTCCTACTCATAAGCCTGGCGGAAGAGCTCCGTCTTGCAGGCCCTGCGGAACTGCACAAGGTCCCGCAGGGCCCTGATCTCCTGTGGGAACTCATTCCACCAGGTAGGTTTGAACCAGTGTTATACTCAGAGGCTTGAGATTCTAGCGGATCTCATTTCCAATTTGTGTCAACTAGAGGTAGGCACCCTTTTCGCCCTGAGTGCCAGAACCTCATTCCGAAGATGATGTTGTCATCTCGGCATGGAACGGGTCACTGGGGGTGTGTAGGGGGGGAGGTATTTGTGAATTTCTGGCATTATGCGGGGGCTGGACTAGATGACCCTGGAGGTCCCTTCCATCTCTATGATTCTGTGATTCTACGTGCTGGGGGCAGCGGCGGCAGAGACGAGGGTCGTACTTGGCCAGATCCCGTGGATTCAAGCGGAGTGCCAGTGGTGCAGCCACGGCCTTGCGATCACCTCTCTTTCCTCGCAGGGCGGAAAGAACCTTATGTTTCCTTATGTTTACCATGTGTGTCGATTCTCTCGCGTGCCTTTTGAACCCTTCTGCCTGCCTCCTTAAAGCGAAGAGAGCCATGTCAGACCAGTTTGGCCCACATACCAGGGGTTGCCAGCCTTCACCCTGACCTTTTGCCCCTCTTGAGTAATGCACGGCTCTTATGAAAAGAAACTTGGGAAGGTCCTGACCTGGATAGCCCAGGCAAGCCCGATCTGGTCAGGTCTCGGAAGCTTCTGATCGTAGTCAGTAGCTTGTCAGATCTCCGTCTACTGTGGTTAGTACTTGGGTGGGAGACTTCAGCCACCTCTCTGAATATCCGCCAGGCCCCCAGTAGGGGTCAGTCACCAGAGGTCAACGTGACTTACAGGTGCAGGAACACACGGACACACAAAAATACCAAAAATAAAAATCCACTGGGAAGCAGATCTTGGTCAGGAAATTCCCGACGAAGCAGCGCACTCTCAGCCATTCAGCTCTATGATCTCAGACTTCAGTGAATCCATTTGAAGTTTGGAAGTGGAACCTTCCTAGGTTGCCCATTGTTTCTGAGCTGGTAGTGGCTGGAAGGAATGTGAACAGCAGGTTTCCTGCTTGCGGAGCCAGTGGCAACGCAGAAGGATTAAGCCATTCTGGTCATTAGGTTTATCTCGGATACAGGCAATTTGGGGTGTGCGAGTCCCGTCTGATCTGATCGTAGCGCAGTGGAATTAAAGATTTTGCAATCCCACTTAGCTCAAGAGACCTGGTTATATGTTTAGCCACTATTGCAGGGAGCTTGTGTTGCAAAGGAACGGACTGCAAACTCCACGGCGGACCACAATTTGGGATGCATTTTGTGGACAAGCGGACTTGTCTGAGAGCAGCAACAAGAAAGCTTTTTATGGGCTTGGTTGTCCTTTCCTGTTACGCTGCTGATGCCTCTGTTTTCAAAGGGAGAGACTCCCTTCTTCATCCTAAGACATTTTTATTTTATTTATTTATTTATTTTAGTCGCCACTCACCCAAAGGGTCTCATGGTGACTTACATCATTAAAACCAATAAGGTAAAAGCAACATAAAAAACAAACAACAAATATTAACATCTAAAATATCAAAACGCATGGCTATTGCCATACCACTATTAAAACAGCCCAAACACGTGGTTATCAGTTTGGTGTAGTGGTTTGGAGCGTGGACTCTAATCTGGGAGATTAGTTTGATTCCCCACGCCTCCATATGCAGCTGTTGGGTGACCTTGGGTCAATTACAAGTTCTTTCAGAGCTGTTCTCTCAGGAGCAGTTCACAAAAGAGCTCTCTCAGCCCCACCTACCTCAAAGGGTGTCTGTTGTGGGGTGGGGAAGGGAAAGGAGTTTGTAAACTGCTCTAAGACTCCAAGCGAAGAGCAGGGTATAAATCCAGTCTCCTCCTTCTCCTCCTCCTCTTTCTCTTTTCTGCTTAATATCCAGCCTGATGGAGAACCATGGGGAATAAGCTGGCGCTTATTGTTTTGTGACGTTTGGGTTTATTCTAATGAAAAGGTGGTAGACTGCTGTTGCATTTGGAGGGTTTGCCCCTCTAATGGTACGAGTGACCACAAATGTTGGTTTTCCCTTTTTATGGACTCTGGGAGTGTCTGTGCAAGGAGATCCGCCGGGTTTCTTTTTCATATTCCCTAAACTTGACACGTATCAAATCAAGCCTGCATTCTCCCTTGAAGATAAAATGATTGAACTGAGGTTATTGTACTTTGGCAAGAAGGGAAGGCGGCACGGTGTAGCCCGATCTCTTCAGATCTCTGAAGCTAAGCAGGGTCGGTACTTGGATGGGAGACCTCCAAGGAAGACCCTGCAGAGGAAGGCGATTCCCACTTGCCTTGAAAGCCCCTTGCTGGGGTCACCATAACTTGGTTGTGACTTGACGGCATTTTACACACACACATCGTACTTTGGTCACATCACGAGAAGACGAGACTAGCTGGAAAAGACAATAATGCTAGGAAACGTTGAAGGCAGCAGGAAGACCCAACATGAGATGGATTGGCTCAGTAGCATTGGGAGGTGGTGGGGCTCTCCTTCCTTGGAGGTTTTGAAGCAGAGGCTAGGTGACCATCTGACAGTAATGCTAATTGTGTGAACTTAGGCAGATCACGAGAGGGAGGGCAGGAAGGGCTGCCTCAGTGCTTAGTTCACGTGGCCCTTTCTGACACTCCCAGCGAAATGCCGATCGCCACTTTGGGCGTCAGGAAGCAATTTCTTCTAGGCCAGTTTGGCCGGGGATCCTGGAGGGCTTTTTGGGGGGGGCCGTCTTCTGGGCGTAGAGCAGGGGTCACTGGCGGTGTGGGGGGAGGTATTTGTGAATTTCCTCCATTGTGCAGGGGGTTGGACTAGATGCTCCTAGAGGTCCCAACTCTATGATTCTATAGTATAGGAAGCCAGAGCCCTCGGTTTGCAAGATCTGAGCAAGGCTGTTCACGAGAGGACGTTTTGGAGGTTGTTGATTCATAGAGTCACCATAAGCTGGAAGTAACATGATGGCATATAACAGACAGAAAAAAACTCTTAAGGCTGACCGTGTTACCTTCCTGTTTTCAGTGATGCACATACCGTCATCTCAAAACAAACTTGTGCTTTCTTCGTTTTTCCTTTTTATATAGGTCTCTTCCTCTTTCTCCTGCCAACCTAGCAGTTCGAAAGCAAGAAATTGCAAGTAGATAAATAGGTACCACTTTGGTGGGAAGGTAACAGCGTTCCGTGCACCTCGGTGTTTAGTCATGCCGGCCACATGACCACGGGAACGTCTTCGGACAGCGCTGGCTCTTCGGCTTTGAAACGGAGATGAGCACCGCAACCCTAGAGTCGGATTCGACTAGCTTTCGAGCAAGGGAACCTTTACCTTCCTCTTTCTGGCTTTTTGTTTTGTTTTGTTTTGGGGAAGTCTGTTTCTTTGTGTTTATATGGATTTTCAGTGCTGCACGCAAAAAAACTGGAAGAGTGGGCGGAAGTTGTGCAGAATCCTACTTTGATAAGAGAAGCTTCTACATATGACTTCCTTTTGGTTCAAATGTCTTGGGCCAGATACAAAAGGGGCTTAGGGACAAGAGAGTCATTACATGGCTGTTGAATCACAAGCGGAATGCCATGGCTCAGTGGCAGAGTATCTGCAGAAGGTCCCAGGTTCAGTCCCCGGCTCCTCCAGTTTAAAGGATCAGTCTGTAGGGGATGTGAAACCATGAACAGCCTGGAAGAAGGGTAGGGTTTAAAAAAATGGTATTTATTTGTTGGTTTTGTCGGTTTATACCTCATTTTTCCGCCCAGCGGCGGGCCCAAGGCAGCTTACAACAATCTCTTTATTTTATCTTCATAATAACCCTGTGAGGTGGGTGAGGATGACGGCATGTGACTGGCCCCGGGTTTGCACAACAAGCTTCTATGGCAGAATGGAGATTCATTATTTAATGCCTTTTCCTCTTGCCCGTCATCCAAAGATCATCCAGCTTGGTGTAGCTGTTTAAGAGCGCAGACTCTAGTCTGGGAGAACTGGGTTTGATTCGCAACTCCTCCACATGCAGCTGCTGGTGTGACCTTGGGTCAGTCATGGTGCTCTCAGAGCTGTTCTCTCAGGAACAGTCCTCGAAAGAGGTCTCTCAGCCCCACCTGTTGTGGGGAGGGGAAGAGGAAGGGATTGTAAGCTGCTCTGCGACTCAGAGTGAAGGGCCGGGTATAAATCCATTATCTTCTTCATCTTCTTCAAAGGGAAGCTCAGGGTGCATGCATACATTGGGTCTCGAAAGCTCTGTTTTCTCCTCACAACAGTCCTGTGAGGTGGGTTAGGCTGACCTTCCACAGCAAAGTGGAGGTCTGAACCCAGGTCTCCCAGATCCTAGTGCGAACTCTTCTCACATTTTCCTTGAAAAAAGCAGAGGACTGCAGCTTTGGGAGTGCCCCTTTCCAAGGAATTCAGAGATCTGTACCCATCTTGGCACCTGCTTCTTTCACTGGCTCCATCCTTCCATGTTCCAGGCTTCCTTTTTAAAAATTCTTGTTCCTCCTGTCTCAGTCTGGTGCCTGCCCATCCAACCAGGCCCATAGCCAGGATTATGTGGCTTGTGGGGCAATTTTTCCCCCCTCTTGGGGCTGCCATCATTTGCCGTAATGAGGGGGGGGGGCGGCGTGCGCCCCTCTCCCTCCCCTCCTGCAAGACTTAAAGGGCCCTTCGGCTGATTGACCAGGAGCACGTGGCCCACCAGTCAGCTGGAGGGCCCTTTAAATCTTCCAGGAGGAAGACAGAGGGGCATGCGCCGCCCGCTTCATCTTCTCAAAAGCATATAAAGGATCCCTTAAATGCTTTTGGGAAGAAGAAGAAGAGAAAATTGGATTTATACGCCGCCCTTCACTACCCAAAGGTGTCTCAGAGTGACTTACAAACTCCTTTCCCTTCCCCTCCCCACAACAGACACCCTGTGAGGGAGGTGGGGCTGAGAGAGCTCTTGACAGAAACTGCTCTTTTTCAAGAACAGCTCTTATCAGAACTACGGCTTGCCCAAGGTCACACCAGCAGCTGCATCTGGAGGAGTGGGGAATCAAACCTGGTTCTCCCAGATTAGAGTCCGTGCACTTAACCACCACACCAAACTGGCGGGGGACCGTTTAAGGAAGGGGGTGGAGTCACCAATAGCCCCACCGTAGCTATGGGCCAACATCCGACCTCTCCGCTTGTTCCTTTACAAGAATTCCACACACCCCCCCATCCCTCGTCTTTGACGGCAAAGATCTTTCCCCATCAAGTGCTGCTGTTCTGTCTTGGTCAAGAAAACTGTGCTGACGTGCAGTTCGGTTCTTTTGCTTACCCGAGGACCCAGCCTGAGCTTCTCCAGGTGCAGCGCTTTTTTTAAACAGAGCAAACAAACCCAGACTCAGAAGTGGTGTGTGTGTCGTCCCCCCCTTGCAGGAGTGCCTGGTTTTTTTTGGGTTTTTTTGGGTGCTGTGTGCACTTTGTGCCTGAACGCAGAGAAGGAGAGAAACTCTTGCTTTGCATAACTCCCAGCTTTAAAAAGAAAACACAAGCCAAAGAAATTTTTTTGTGATGCACAGAGCGAGCGAGCTTGGGGGGGGGGAGCCAGCTGGTTCGGGCTGGGAGCAGCACGGTTGAGAAGCAGAACAGCATTGAAGCAGGTGGGAGAACTGGTGCCAGGCTGCACCGCAGAGGGATGGGACGTCCGCGGGAAAGGGGGGAAGGAGGGGGGCCATCTGTGGGGGAGTGTTCAGGGCAGGGTCCACGTTTCTCGAGGGAGACGGGGTTCTTGGAAGACGACGGAGCAACTAGAGTGGGGGGTAGGATAGGAGGTGAAGCGCTTGTGAAGGAATGGGGGGGAGGGATAGAGAAACCTTGCCTGTTCAGTTTGGGGCATCTTTGTCTCTGTGTTTGTTTCCTTCTGTAA
>NW_015164229.1:240412-262964 GCF_001447785.1 Gekko japonicus
CCCGACCGCTCAGCAATTTCATGGAGTGCCCATGTTCCCTCTAAGCTGTGGAGTCTCATGAGCAAAAAATCCACTTTGTGAGCTGGTGGCATTAAAGTTGTGAGTGAGCGATTTGGCTACTGCATCAATTAGTTTGCTTTGAAGCCCTCCTTCCTGAGCTAAGACAAAAATGTGTGAGCCAGAGGCTAAAAAACTGTGAGCTAGCTCACACTAACTCAGCTTAGAGGGAACGCTGCCCACGAGTTCTTGTATTGTGAGAAAGGGAGAAAAGTACTTCTTTCTCTACCTGCTCTATCCCATGCAGCGTTAAAAAGTGGGGGGGGCACCCCTCACACACCTCCAAGCTGTGTCAGGAGCGATGAGAGAGCAAAAGTTTTTTTAAAGCAATGGGGGAGATAGGTGAGGCCACCGGCAGGCAGGGTAGGGCGCTGGCGTTGCTGTGGCACGCACAAAGATGAAATGAAATGAAATGAAGTGGCTGGATGGAAAGTCGGGAGGCCAGGGTGATAAGTCAGGGGGCCCAGCCCCGAGATGCCCCACTGTAGCTATGGGCCTGTGTGGTTTGTAGTTTCTTCATTAGCAGTAAGCTCCTTTGACCAGAGGTCTTGAGCCGTACAATAAAATCAGACTTTATAGGTTTGTCATTTTGGAGGGTACCCGTGTTGGTGTGCAGTAGAAGAGCTAGATCTGAGTCCAGTAGCACCTTAAGAGGCCAGAAAGATTTTCAGGGTATAAATTTTCAAGATTCAACGCTCCCATCATCGGATATGAGTAGGAATGGAGATCCCTGAGACTGGGATGTGAGGACTTAGGGATCTCAATTTCTACTTGTATCCGACGAAGGGAGCTTTGACCCTCAGAGGCTTATACCCCGAAAATCTTGCAGGTCTCTAAGGTGCGACCGATCTCAAATCTAGCTCTGGTTTGTAGCGTTCTTTTCCTGTCCGTCTGATAGGTAAAATTGGAATGGCGCATAGCATGGCGTAGTGGGATATCTTGCCAGCACGATGCAGTAAGTTATTACCACCGAGAGTGCTTGTTAATGGGCAATGTGGCCAGAGAGAAATTAAAACGAAGCATGGATTATTTTTTCCTAAAGCGTAAGCGACGTCAACCGTAACATTTTGGAGAAGCAATTAAGTAATGGCCTAAAATATACAGTTAATAAAAAGCAGGAGTGCTACGTTTGCAATGCATACACTTCTCTTTTCTTTTCTTTGCCGCACAAGGAATAGACTCTAACCTCGAAAAGTACCTAAAGTTCTGGTTCTTGATGCAGTCCCCGGGAAGCAAGCTGTTTTTTCCCCCCCACCTTCCTTCCACGCCTGTTTTTTCTCCTTGATCAGGTTTTGCTGGAGAGAAACTGAGAAAAAAGTTTGGGGTTGGAAGTAAATGTGGGTACTTTCAGAATAAAAAGGTGTCCAGTCCAAGCAAAAACTAAGAACGAAAGCCATAACCGAATTCTTGTGAAATGCCACACGAGCTTTCGGGCTCACCTGAATTCTTCATTAGGCTGGATGTTGGTGGTGGAATGCCGTTAAGTCACAGCTGACTTAGGGTGACCCTATAGGGTTTTCAAAGCAAGAGGTGAGCAGAGGTGGTTTGCCATTGCCTGTCTTTGCGTAACAACCTCGGGCTTCCTTGGTGGTCTCCAATGCTCCCTCTACGCTGTGGAGTCTTGTGAGCAAAAATTCTACTCCGTGAGCTTCTGGTATTAAAGTTGTGACCGAGCGATTTGGCTACTGCATACATTGGTTTGCTCTGAAGCCATCCTTCCTGAGCCAAGACAAAAATGTGTGAGCTGGAGGCTAAAAAACTGTGAGCTAGCTCACACTAACTCAGCTTAGAGGGAACACTGGGACCGTCTCCCCTCCAAATACTAACCAGGGTTGACTCTACTTAGCTTCTGAGATCTGATGACATCGGGCCACCCTGGGCCATCCAGGTGAAGGCTGGATGTTAAAAAGTTAAAAAGATAGGTAGGAGTCAGATTTCTCAGGCTGAAGTCTTTAAGATCTGACTTAGCACCCATGCTTCTGATAAAAGCTCCTGCGTGACCGAGGTGGCATGATCCAGTTTCATTTCACACGGGAGCTCTTGCCCATGGCTCAGTCCACAGCTGCTAGTCACGTGCACCTGTGCAGTTGCAATCCCAAAACGGGGCCAAGCATTCCCTCTTGAAGCCGTCCGTGCTTGTAGCTGCCACCACCTCCTGTGGCAGTGAATTCTATATGTTAATCACTCTTTGGGTGAAGAAGTACTTCCTTTTATCCGTTCTAACCCGACCGCTCAGCAATTTCTTTTTTCTTTTTTTTTAAATCCCCGGAGGGATATTTTTTTATTTTGCAAATACTACCAAAACTACAAAGAAATATTAGGGAAGGGACTACAACTAAGGATAAAGGAAAGCAAACCACACTAAACTAAAACCCCAAGTGGAGGAGATCTTTTCACTGTTAGTAAAAATGTTAGTACAATTAGTTTTACTATCACAATATACTTGTAGAGTTCTTGCTTATAACAGTTCGCTATTTATATGTTATTTTGTTAGTTGTTATGAGAGAAGTCTCTGATCATCTTCTTATTCTTTGCTTCAAAAGGCCATTTTCCAAGTCCTTCTGCCTTTACTTCGGCTTTCTGTCTCTAAAATCGTATACCACTCTGGCAGGTCCTGCACCCTTTTCTGCCGCAGAATCCTCTTCCATTCCCGAGGTAGCAGAGTCACTAGACTTCGATTCTCCCTCTTTAGACTCATCATCTGTCCCCAGCTGACGTTTCAAAAATTGTTTGGCTTTAAAAGTGGAATCTATCTTCCCTCTTCTATCGTTGATCTTAAAGATGACACCCTCCAGGACCGCCCATCTGTACGATATTCCATTAGTTTGAAGAAAAGAAATTAAGTCCTTGTAATTTTTCCTCTTTTGTCTGATTTCAAATGGAATGTCCTTTAAAGTTTTAATGGTTACATTTCCCATTTTCAGTGGAGTTGCTGATGTTGCTTTTAGAGCGGCATCTCTAGTTTGTCTCCTTGAAAACCTGACCACTATTTCTCCAGGTAGGCTATTTTTTTAATGTAATTGGAGAATGCCCTATAGGCTGACTCCATTTCGTTTACAAGCTCTTCCGCTGTTAAGCCCATTACTGGAGCGATAATCTCACTGAGCACCTTCTTCAAGTCTTCCCGATCCGTTTCAGGAACTCCCTGAAACTTGAGAATCATGTTGGCTTTTTCCATCTGCAGCTGCAAAACTTGATTCTCTTGGCAATTCTGCTTCGTTTCCACATCTCCCAACCTTTTCTTCAACTTCTTGCTTGTGGTGTCTATCTCTTTTATTTTCTCGTTTGCCTGTTCCACTTTTTTCTCCGTTTCATTCAGCTGAAGCTGCTGTGCTGCAAAGTTTTTATTCATTACGGTCAATTGCTGGTTAATACCATCGAGCTGTTCCATCACCGGCTTAAGCATATCCGCCAGGAGTTTGTAGACATCTGCTCCCTCTTCTGGTTTCGGACTCTGACTGCCCGGCTTCATTTTAAACTTTCTCTGCTGGGCCTCCATCTTTTGGTTTTGTTTACAGTTTCAACCGCTTCCACGCAACTCTGAAAACTCGCCAAACAACTTTGCACTTCAGATACGTCTCTCAAAACACTTTCGGTTTATTTCCTCCCCTCTCCCCCTTCGTGTCCGTTATCCGCTCATTCGCATAAGAGGCGTCCCTCTTTGCAGTCACTTTTTCAACCACGCGGGGGGGGGGGATCGCTTTTCAAACTACTCCGTTTTCGCCAGAACTCATGTTCATTGTCGGTCAATTTCTGACCGCACTCGGTTGTTCGTCATTCCGCTCGATCTCCGGCGCTTGTCCCGGTCAGTTCAGCTTGTGCCCAAAGGCCACTCAGCGACTGGACCGTTGGGGCGGAGGGAAGCCTCAATTCTCCGGCATTGTGCCGTCGGAGAGGCTACCCCTCAAAAGCCCCCTGGCCTGGAGCCTATCACAAAGGTTCCGCGGGGGTGTCACTTGAGGTGGCACCCCTCCAGGCCGCTGGTGTTCGATTCCCTCTTCCCTGTTGTGGGGAGAGCGTCCGCCATCGCTGTTCCGTAGACTGCTAACCCGACCGCTCAGCAATTTCATTGAGTGCACCTGTGCGGTTGCGATCCCAAAACGGGGCCAAGCAGGCATTGTGTGTGTATTGTGGCCCAAACTGGTGGGCAAAAGAAACACTGCGTTAAGAAACAGGGCCTCTGAAAAGGACTGTAGGGGTTGGGCAAGTTCATTTTGCTTGTTGTGTGCTTTCAACCTACTACTCTAGGCATTTAGTAGAATTCTGATGTGTTTGACTTCTTTTTTTTGGGGGGGGGGAGCAGTGTGGTGGCCAGGGACTCAACCTGCTGAACTCAGGGGTGGGGTGCGGGTATATGGCTCCGAAGATTTGCCTGAGTTGCCAGAACTGCAGGACACTCTAGCACATCGCTTCTGATATGTTTTCAAATGTCCCTCTCTAGTCCGGAGAACTAGAAACTTGTTCTTTGTAATCTGGAAAAGGAAGTTGGGTTTAAAAAAGAAAAAGAAAAGAGGTCCAACCTTCATAACATGAGATGGATTGACTCAATAAAGGAAGCCACGGCCTTAACTTTACAAGACCTCCGGGATCTGTAGCGATTTTGCAGGGCCTATAAAACAGAGCTGTTCCGCCAGGCCTTTGGTTGAGACAGTGGACTTCAAGGAACATCGGCCTCCCCTGCCTCAATTGCCTCAATTACTCCATGGCACTGTTATATTTATTGCTGCCAGGAGTGGCTGAGCTATTCCATCAGACCAATCCACCGCCTTCCCTGGCATAAACTCAGTGTATACTGGAATATTATTAACTGCCGAGCTACCAGTCAGGTAGTTTTAATTTTTTAATTAAACCTTAAATTGTCGGAATCAATGTTTTTATGATTCAACGTTTTTATGGAATTGCTTAATTGCTGATATGATGTGAGCCACTCTGAGCCTCCTTGCAGGGCAGGGCGGGATATCAGTCTTAATCAGGGGTCATTTTGTAGAAAAAGAGGTGCAGGAGCTCATTAGCATAACTCATTAGCATAAATTATTTGCATATGCCACACCCCCTGACATAACCGGAAGTGTGTCAGAAGGCAACGCCCACCGCTCAGGCTCCACTGGACTGTTTTGGGTTGCTAGCTATTGGGGGGAAGGGGGGACGTGCAGCTCTGTCCTCATAGAGGAGGGAGAGCGTGTACCTGAATAAAATTTGGTCTTAAAGGTGCCCCTGGACTGTTTTGGACTGGGGAGGCTGGGGGGGTTAGGGTCTGCAGCTTACCTGGCTGCTTCTTGCTCTGACTGAGGGCTGCTGGGAGCAGGGGGTGGGGCTTGTTGCATGTGCCCGCCCCCTGGGCTCTTTACTGCTGGAGCTCCACTTCTGTGCGCTCCTGCAGGAAATGACCCCTGGTCTTAATAAATAAATACCTGAGGAAGGTTGTCAATAGGATCTTTTTGGAGGTCGTTAATTCATAGGGTCGCCTGAAGTCATAAACGGCTTGACTGCAGGTAAAATGCACAACCTTTATAGCAAAACAGCAGTCTGGGTGGAATTCCTCACAAGTTTCTCATCTTTTTTTAAAAAATCTGATTATTGAGCATGTTGCTATCTACACTCCTGAGTAGGGCAGCATACACGGGTCTCCATCCTTCCCGGTGAGGTGGGTCAGGCCGAGTGGATGGGACTGGCCCAAAGTCACCCAGTGACCTTCCAGAGCTGAGGTCCAAACCACACAAGACTCTTGACTTTACCTGCAACTACACATCAGCTGCGAGGAATTTCCTTTTTAAAGCATGTGGGGCCCCGATTCATCTTAGGACCGTGGTGTGAGGCAGGAGGTATGGCTTCTTCCTCTCTACCCCATTTTTGTGCTGTTTTCCGGAGCCAGAATGACCCTGTTGGGACCCAGCGATTGGTCCATCTTGCTCAGCATTTTTAGTGTTGATAGGTAGTGACTCTCCATACTCTGAAGAAGAGACAAGTCTTTTCCAGCATCTCTTAACTGTGATCTTTAAACTAGAGTTGCCCAGGATAGAATCTGGGACCACCTTCTTGCAAAGCGTGTCGCTAATCCTACAAATTAAGGTTTCCCTTGCTCCAAAGCTAGTTGAATCCAACTCTAGGGGGCAGTGCTCATCTCCATTTCTAAGCCGAAGAGCCAGCGCTGTCCGAAGATGTTTCCGTGGTCATGTGGCCGGCATGACTAAACACCGAGGCACACAGAATGCTGTTACCTTCCCACCGAAGTGGTACCTATTTATCTACTTGCAATTTCTTGCTTTCGAACTGCTGGGTTGGCAGGAGCTGGGGCCAGAGACAGGAGCTCGCTCCGTCACGCAGCACGAGGGTCTCGAACTGCCGAACTACAGACCTTCCGGTCTGCAGCTCAGCGTCTTAAACCTCTGAGCCACTGCAGCCAATCCTACAAATTAACGACCTCCAAAAGCGTCCTAACGTTTCCAGCCTTCCCCAGGTCTTATAAAGTGAAGGCCGTGGCTTCCTTGATGGGAGTTGCTTGCAGACTGTGTTGTTTATTGGGTCCAGTGGATCTCTGTTGGATGTAGTAATTCCGGTATGCAGACAGATCTCCCTGCCCACGAAGACTGCCCCATTCAGCAGAAGACGCAAATCCATCCCTTGAACAAGTGTATGCACAATCTCCGTTTACATGGAGACATCTCAGTTTGAGGAGGAACGGGTTCCACACCCAGAACACCCAGAGGACATCTGGTTTGATCCTCAACATGTCTGATGAAGTCTTAAATGTGGACCTGGGATGGAATTCCTAATGAACAGGGTGCAAGGCAAGGATTTGCTTCTTCCACTGAGTAGGGCAGTCTTCATGGGCAGGGAGATTTGTCTGCATACTGGAATTACTACATCCAGTGGAAATCCACTGGACCCAATAAACAACACACTTTGCAAGCTGGTCAGTATTTGGATGAGAGACCATCAAAGAAGTTCAGGGCAGCAGTGCAGAGGCAGGCAATGGCCAACCACCTCTGAATGCCTCTTGCCCTGAAAACCCTACGGGATCACCATAAGTCAGCCGTGACTTGACAGCAGCAGCAACCACCACCACCAGACACTGAACTCCTGGCGCACGTCTGGTTTGGCCCTGAGGGGGGCAGTGGTGCGGGCCCTGCAACCGAAAGGGTCAGGCTTCTGTCTCTTTACTCACGTGTGACTCTTGGTTTGCGAAAGCAGCCGGCTAATTAGCGAAATAAACCATTGTTTTAAAATACTTGCACTGCAAAATGTAAATGTAAGGGGGGGAAATTCTCCACTTGTCAGTATGAAAAATGACAATGGCAGATAAAATAATATGTAGGACATCTGCTGTGCTTTTTTTTTTTTTAGGTTAGACAGGATTTTCAAATGTGTTCTGGGCTTATAATCTAGCATTTAAAAGAGAATGCAAGCAGATGAAGAAGTTAACAGGGAACCCTGTTACCTTTTTACAAGAGCGGTGGGTTGCTCGTTAATGCCACTGTAAATGCTTTTATCGGGTCTGGAGTGATTTCTTTCCCCCATCCATCATCTTGCAATTTGGGAGGAGGGGAATGGATCAAGCCAGGGGTTGTAAAAGTAAAACGCTTGGAATTTATTTTTATTTATTTATTTATTTATTTTCCTGCTTCTGCCCTGCTTTACCCCGCCGAAGCAGACTCAGGGCGGCTTACACAAGATAAAATCCATAATAACACTCAAAGTTTCATAAAACACTTAAGAACATGTCAATTAAAACAATACCATATTAAATATTAAAGTGCTAGCTGTGTTCTTTGATATCCTAACGATGGCAGTTTCCGTATGAATACATTCCATAGTTGTTTAAATATCCAGTTAACTGATCTTCTTCAGTATAATCGGCGCACCTAGGCTGTCGAAAACCGACCAGGAACCAGGCTCTACAGGCTGTTATAGTTGCTAATCGTGGCGGCGGCTCCTAGTTGAAAGCCTGGTGGAAGAGCTCCGTCTTGCAGGCCCTGCGGAACTGTAAAAGGTCCTGCAGGGCCCTGATCTCCTCTGGGAGCTCATTCCACCAGTGTGAAGCCTACTCCAAACTGGCTCTCAGTTAACTGATCTTCTTCAGTATAATCAGCACACTCAAGTTCTGTATTGGCACTTCTAGATTCCAGTTCCTGGAACAATATGGAGTAACTCTTAGCAACCCCCCCCCTCTTTGGTATATTTAGTCTTTCCTGTGTAACTTCCAGTAACCCTAATCAGCAGGTGCGGGGAGGAGGGGATAAATTTATCCTCTTGATTTTGGTCACCCTAATTGGTTTCTGGTGGATCAGGCCCAGAAATGTATGTGAAATCCCTGTTTAAGTGCCTGGATTCTTCACTGAAATAGAATGGTGTGCATAGAACTCCCTTAACTGGAACACGGTGCAAGGGATTTTTAATTCGGGATCTTTGGGGGATATCTGGTGTGTGTATGTGTGTGTGTGTGTGTAGTGGGGGTTGGATTCAGACCCTCTTGAGTTGGATCCAACCAGCTTTTCTACTGTTGAAGGGGTGGGTGTGTGTGTGTGTCTTTTTTGACCACCAAGTTCATGCTGGGGATTGTAGGACCTGCACTGACAAAAGCCGTATGGGGTCAGGACTGTAATAAGGAGAGGAATTAGATGAGATCGAAGAAGCTGGCTGGATCCAACCCTAAATTTTCTTGTGTCTCCCTCCGGCCCTGCCTCACAGCTCACTGATCTCCGCAAAAGGCTGCCCCTGGGAGATGAGGGGACCCTGAGGAATGACACGAGGGAATTCCGCAGTGGGAAAGGGGGATTCATTGGAAATTGCCAAATTTAGTCTTGAGCCAACCCCAGAATTCTACTTAATTAGTACTTGTAATCCAGGTTGGATACAAAAGTTCTTTTTTTTTAATTTAAAAAGTTGGCTTCCTTGGTTTTTAAAAAATTAGGTATTTATCGAAAGGGTAGTTTTTGAAATGCCTTCAGTACCTCTCGTTCTCATTTTTACATTGCTTTTTATGTGGTTACCATAAAAATACTTTTAACCTGCTTTAACCTGGATTTTTAGTGCAAACTTGGCCCATAGTCAAGCACACTGAAGTAAAAGGCTGGGTTTGTTCCTGTATAAAAGAAGAAGCTCAGGAAAAAACAGTCTCTTTTGAAATTTAGTGAATTTGATGAGGTGGGTCTGCTGTTGTACTGTGGGCTGGGGTGGGTTTTTTTTTCAGAATCGGAGGTAGTGTCACAAGAGTTTGTACAAGTGGATGTTCTTGCATAACCTGCACACCCGCTTTTCCCTCAGTTCACAAGGTGCTTTCCCAAACGATCCAAAATTCCCCAGGTTCAAAAGGCCGTTTGAGATTGAGTCATAATTGGCTTTTGTCAGAAGGGGGATTTATCTATATATGTATTTCTCAAGTGTGGCCCCATCTGTGAATATCTTGACCCTAAGACTGGGACCACACTTACCCAAAACAGATGTTTCTGCAAATTTGGGGGACCTCCTGTGTTTTCAGAAAGATCCAATGTCTTAAAAATACGTTGGGGGTTTAGATTTTCCCCAAAATAAAAGAGCCCCCCTCCTGCTGCTGAGCTGGCTATGAGGGAGCTGGGTGGTGGCAGTGGTGGGGGTGGGGAAACTGTGCCAGCCTGACAACAGCGATGGTGGGGGGAAAGGGATTCCCTTCCCCGTGAATATCACAGGTCCCCAACGTGTTCATTGATAGTAACCATGAAGGGCTCTGCCCCAAGGAGGGGGCAATCAAACAAGTGACATACGAGCACCAGCAAAGGGAAGAGAGTTCTGATTTAATTTATACATCTATCATGTGTCCTTCTCACTGAGACTCAAAGTGGATCGTGTGGGGAGGGGCCACAACTCAGTGGCAGAGCATCTGCTTGGCATGCAGTAGGTCCCGGGTTCAATCCCGGGCATCTCCCGTTAAAAGGATCAGGCAGTAGGTCATGTGAAAGACCTCAGCCTAAGACCCTGGAGAGCCGCTCCCAGTCTGAGCAGACAATGCTGACTTTGATGGACCAACGGTCTGATTCGGCATAAGGCAGCTTCATGCATGTTCATGTCTGCATGTGAAGTGCCGTCAGGTCATTTCCAGTTAACGGCGACCCTGTGAATTAACGACCTCCCAAATGTCTGGCTGTTAACGTTGCCTTGCTGCAGTCTTACAGACTGAGGACTTCGTTGAGTCAGCCCATCTTATGCTGGCAAAGTGGATTACACAGTGTGAGGTCGGTACCGTCAGTACAAAAAGACATCTAATAAGCAAAGGACTAAGACTAGGAGTACAGAAGACTGAATTAGCACATTTTGCATTTGTGTGTGTGTGTGTGTGCCCGTGCCTGGAAGTCATGGCAACTTCTGGCGACTCCTGCGGGGGCATGGAGGACGTTCAGAGAAGTGTCTCGATAGCCTGCCTCCGCCTCCCAGCCCTGGTATTCTTTGGAGGTCTCTCATCCAAGTACTTGCCAGGGTCGGCCCTGCTTAGCTTCCGAGATCTGATGAGATCGGGTTTGCTATCCAGGTCAGGACTGAATCAGTGTATTTGGCCTGTGTCAGGAATAAATGGAGAGAATGCATTCAGTTCAATAACACATATATAGGTTTTCATCTAAATTGTGCCGAAAGACTGAAAATTGACTGGTAATCTGCCTTCCTGTAAAACCTTCCCATCATTTAGAAAGCCAGCACAAGAGCATTTACTGATGTTTTTCTGTGTGTTTCACATGTGCATTCCAGCAGTGGTGTGAGAAGCGGCGTGTCTGTTTCCAGTTTTAATTTTAGTAGGGGAAGGCTTCAAGGGCCTATAAGACGGAGCTCTTCCGCCAGGCATTCGAGTAGGAGCTGCCGCCGCCACTATCCTACCACCGAGGTAGTATGCCATCGGCTGCCCTACGAAAGGGGGGCAGGTATGCCCTGGCAGAAATTACAGACATCGCAGTGGGAGACCGCGTTACTGGAAAGGCTGGCCACCAAATCTGAATCTGAGCGATTGTTCCCATCTTGGAAGATTAATATTATTATAGATTGTAGCACCATGTTTTAGGAGGGTTTTATAGTGGTCTTAAATATTGTATTTTATTATATATGTTATGATATTTGTACCCGGCTTTACCGTATGTGAGCCGCCCTGAGCCTTTGGGAGGGCAGGATAGAAATCAAATAAATAAATAAGGGGAAGACAGATTTTCAGGAGGGGTTTGGAGGAAGAGAGAGAAATGGCGTTGTGGAAGTTGTTCTGGAAGGCAGTTCCCCAAACTTAAGCGGAGAAGACATCTTGATAGCGCATACGCAGTAGGGGCTCTTCCGGTTTGTGAAAACTGTCTTGCACTCAATCCCTAAGCCTGCTTTTAGGATGTTGAAGTTTCAAGAGAGGCACTGCTGCCTCTGAAAGCGAAACTGAGCAGGAGGGAAAGACCCAGGTGCATGAGTAAAAAAGATGCATGTCCCCCTATGGATTCCAGGGGCGCTCTGCCATTTACTGCTTCGGTTATGTGCTGGATAAAACCTGTCCACTGACATGTGGGTGACCTTTGCACGAAAGTGGCTGTCCATGCAATAACTCTTTTCTGACTTTTTAAACCAATGTTCTGTTATATATTTATGTCCATCAAAAAAAAAAAAGCAAGCAGCGGTCCAATTATATAGTTGTAAGCAGAATTTAATTATGCTATCTTAAAAGCTCTCTTATGAATGTGTGTCCAGGACAGACCTAAATTTTCCCATTTTTTGATTTGCTTTGTCAAGTCTCGGAAAAGCGTAGTATGGTTGAATTTCAATAAGTCATCCAAACAAAGTGGAATCCTAATTCCAAGGTAATGTCAGGATGGCATGGTCCATCAAAAGGAATACCTTCCTTTAATTGTGGCGGTCAGTTGTGAATTTATATTCATTGGGTATAATTGATGAGGGCTGCTGGGAGCAGGGGGCGGGGTTTGTTGCATGTGCCTGCCCCCTGGGCTCTTTACTGCCGGAGCTCCGCTCCTGTGCACTTCTGCAGGAAATGACCCCTGGTTCTGTTATATATTTATGTCCATCAAAAAAAAAGCAAGCTGCTGTCCAATGATATAGTTGTAAGCAGAATTTAATTATGCTATCTTAAAAGCTATCTTATGAATGTGTGTCCAGGACAGACCTACATTTTCCGATTTTTTGATTTGCTTTGTCAAGTCTTGGAAAAGCGTAGTATGGTTGAATTTCAATAAGTCATCCAAACAAAGTGGAATCCTAATTCCAAGGTAATGTAAGGATGACATGGTCCATTGAAAGGAATACCTTCCTTTAATTGTGGCGGTCAGTTGTGAATTTATATTCATTGGGTATAATTGAGATTTTGAGTGGTTAACTTTTAGACCAGCTGCTCTACTGAAATCCTCTAAAGTTCCTTGAAGAGCTGGGAGAGATTTTAAGGGATCAGTTATATATAGCAATAGATCATCTGCAAAAAGACTAATCTTAAATATTTTTTTACCTATACCTGATATATTCATATTATTTCTGATTCCCGAGGCTAATGGCTCGACAGCTAAAGCAAATAATGGAGGAGATCGTGGGCGTCCCTGACGCGTTCCTCTCTGTAGTGTGAAATGTTCAGGGTACATATTGTTAATTTTCAGTCTTGCACATGGGGTTGCGTAGATTTCTTAACGGGTATTGTTTGATTTTTAGGAATGTGTACTTAAACATTAATATCAAAGACATGTTTTGCTGTAAAAGGATTATGTTATTGAACTATGTTAAATGTTAAAGAAATGAAAACCTTCCAAAAAATGAATGTGTGTCCACACTGATGAAATCCCTGTGTGTGTGTGAAGGGAGGCCCCCTAGTGGGGCGCATTTTGCCATTGCAGTCTACTGCAGGGTTGTGGCCTGCGTGGACTCCATGCCAGGGTCGGAAGGCAGGTTTTTGCTTCAGCACAGCACTTCTCTTTTCTGCACAAGTGGGATTGGAGGTGCAAAGAATGTACGGTTTGCTAGCGGAAGGTTCTAACTTCAGTCCCTGGCGTCTTCCCTCTAAGATCCACAGCGTTGTGAGCAAAAATTCTACCCCGTGAGCCAAAAAAGCTAGTAGCATTAAAGTTGTGAGCTAGGGGTCCAGTTCTATGGGCCCCAGAAGGAAATGTCACCCTCCATTGTTCCTTCTAAGCTGAGTTAGTGTGAGCTAGCTCACAGTTTTTTAGCCTCCAGCTCACACGTTTTTGTCTTAGCTCAGGAAGGAAGGCTCCAGAGCAAACTGATTTATGCAGTAGCCAAATCGCTCGCTCACAACTTTAATGCCAGCGGCTCACAAAGTAGAATTTTTGCTCACAAGGCTCCACAGCTTAGAGGGAGCATTACCCCCATCCCCATTGTTTCCTATGGAAGCTTGGTTGTGAGCACAGTAGAAATCCTCTGAGTTGGCCTCTGAAAATGTTGTGCATCAGCACCCCCTAGCGCAGCTTAGAGGGAACTGTGGTCTGGATCCAGATAAGATAGTGGTGGTGCTGGCGGAAGGGATTTCAATGAAATGTGTTTCCTTCCATCGATGCTCTGCAGTTGTCATTGGCAGTGTTGCTGGGTACTGGTCTCTTTGTGGAGAAACAGGTGTCCATGGCAGCAAAAAATGCCCCCCCCCCCCCCCAGCAACATTCTGTTCAGAAGACGTCTCCCTGTTTTCAGGCATCGTATCTGACCACACTGATCCATGCTTCAATAACTTTGAGCCTAGATTACTGTAAAATGCTCTACATGGGGCTGCCCTTGAAGATTGTCTGGAAACGGGAGCTGTTGCAAAACATGGCAGTCCATTTGTTATCTGGAGGTAGCTGGCAGGATCATATCACTCCTATTTTGGGGGGATTTGTTTTGTATTTTTAATATGTGCCTGTGTGAGTGTGTGTGCACCTGGAAATCATGTCGACCTCTGGTGACTGACCCCTACTGGGGGCCTGAAGGATATTCAGAGCGGTGGCTAAATAAAGCCTGTCCCCACCTCCCGCTTCTGGTATTTCAAAGACGTCTCCCATCCAAGTACTTGCCAGGGTCAGCCCTGCTTAGCTTCCGAGATCTGACGAGATTGGGCTTGCCTGGGCTATCTGGGTCCGGGCTTTATCACTCCTATTTTGAGGTCCCTTTCCTGGCTGTCGATCCTACTCAAGGTGTTGGGGTGGGCGTGTCTGTGCAAAGTGCTGTCAAGTCACAGCCGAGTTACAGTGACCTCAGCAAGGGGCTTTTTCAAGGCAAAGTGAGAAGCAGAGTTGTTTTGCCCCTTCCTTCCTCTACAGTCTTCCTTGGTGGTCTCCCTTCCAAGTACTAACCAGGGCTGACCTTGCTTGGCTTCTGAGAATCTTAAAAGATCGGGCTGTGCTGTGCCGACTTCCCTCCCCAAGGTGTTGGTAAAGGTAAAGGTTCCCTTGCTCAAAAGCCAGTCGAATCCGACTCTAGGGATGCGGTGCTCATCTCCGTTTCAAAGCCGAAGAGCCAGCGCTGTCCGAAGACGTTTCCGTGGTCATGTGGCCGGCATGACTAAACACCAAGGCGCACGGAATGCTGTTACCTTCCCACCGAAGTGGTACCTATTTATCTACTTGCAATTTCTTGCTTTCGAACTGCTAGGTTGGCAGGAGCTGGAACTAGAGACAGGAGCTCACTCCGTCATGCGGCACCCGGGTCTCAAACTGCTGAACTACCGACCTTCTGCAGCCTGCAGTTCAGCGTCTTAACCACTTGAGCCACTGCAGTTCCAAGGTGTTGGTACTCACCTTTAAATCTCTTCCTGACCTGGGCTCAGTACTTGAAAGACCGCCTCTCCCAGCATGTTCCTGTATGGCAGCTTCAATTTTCTTTGCCAGGGCTACAGTCAGTACCCCCCTTGTCTTACGTATGGTCAGGACAGTCTGGGCCCAAGCATTCTCAGTGGCTGTTTCTACATCTCAAACAGCCCCCCCCAGAAGGGAGGGACTGTGGGTCAGTGGTAGAGCATCTACTTAGCATGCAGAAGGTCCCAGGTTCAATCTCCAGCATCCCCAGTTAAAAAATCTGGCAGTAGGTGATAGGAAAGACCTCTTCCTGAGACCCTGGAGAGCCTCTGTGTAGACCAATACTAACTTTGTTGGACCGAGGATCTGATTCAGTATAAGGCAGTTTCTTGTGTTCCTTGTTTCTTGTTAGATGTTGGGGGCACTCCTATCCTTTCAGCTCTCTAGCACAGCTGCAGAAAACAAGTTGTTCCAGAAAGCTTTGGAGATAACCTAGGTAGTGGGGGGATGCAGATGTTCCTGTGAAATGCAGCCCAGGAGAACTGTTGTCCATCAGAGCAGATAGTACTGACATAGGTAGACTAAGTAGTCTGAAACACATGGACACAGGAAGCTGCCTTATACTGAATCAGACCATTGGTCTGTCAAGGTCAGTATTGTATACTCTGATTGGCAGCAGTTCTCCAGGGTCTCAGGTAGGGTTTTTCACATCACCTACTACTACTTTTTTTTTTTTTGCTGTCAAGTCATAGCTGATTTATGGTGCCCTCTAGGTGTGGGCACGAATTGGAAAAATGAAGGTTCGTGAAGGTTCGTGGGGTCTCACGAACCATGAACCTCCACGAACCTTCCTGTTTAATGAACCGGTTCATGGTTCCTTATGCAGGATGGCTTTTGCAGTCCAAGCTTGCAAAAGGCTTGGTTTATTCCTGGTTTTAGATGCCTTCTGAGTTCATTTGACAAGTTGTGCCGTGGCGATGGCACTGCTTGGAAAAGGCATTTAAAGAGTCTGTGGTCTCTTTAAATGCCTTCTCCAAGCCCTGGCGCCAGCGTGTCTCCTGACACGAACCGCATGAACCTTCCAAAGCCACTTCGGAGAGCTGTGGGAGGTTTATGGCGGCAGGGGGGCATGAACCTTGGTTTGCGAACCACAGTTCATTACGAATGTAGGTTCGTGAGCTGATTCATGCCCATTTCTGGTGACCTTTGTAGAGTTTTCAAGGCAAGAGATGTTCAGAGAGGTGGTTGCCATTGTCTTTCCTCTGTGTCATGACCCTGGTATTCCTTGGTAGTCTCCCATCCACATAGTAACCATGCCCAACCCTGCTTAGCTTCTGAGATCTGACAAGATTGGGATACTCTGGGCTATCAAGGTCAGGGCTATCTACTTCCACCTGATCATTTTTGCTGGATATACTAGGGATTGAACCTGGAACCTTCGGCATGCAAAGTAGATGTTCTGTCACTGAGCCACACACCCCTCTCAGGTTTATATGAGAGAGAGAAAGTTAATGGTATAAACTCTTTACTTACATAGGGCAAAGTAAAGGTTTAACTCATGACTACCTTTGGAGTGGGTACCTAAATCCTTCTCCTGCCCCTGGGCAACCGCAGTTATTCGGTGTCCTTCTGCAGAGCTCGGTCCCCCCCTCTGTCTCTCTGGTCATGCTAGAGTGGAACAGGCTGAACTTTCTGTAGATACAAAATTATAATCAGATTTCTAATAGTTAACAACAGGAGACGGTACTCCTTCGGAACATTCCATGCATTCATTCTATGCTTTCTCTTCTTCGGATACTTTCTGTGAACTTTGCCATTTCAACGATTCTCTGAGCTCTAGTAATAACAGATGCCTTACCGTTGAATCATTATCTTGCACTGACTGTATTAGCGGCAGTAAAAATCTTCCACATTTACCAATTCCCTCCCCCCCCCCTTTTCCATCCCTGCAGGAGAGTACATTAAAACATGGAGGCCGAGGTATTTTCTGTTGAAGAACGATGGGACGTTTATTGGCTACAAAGAGCGGCCGCAAGACGTGGACCAACGGGAGTCCCCGTTAAATAACTTCTCCGTGGCTCGTAAGTATTTCCCCGAACTGTCGTTCTGTTATGTCTTTCGCTTACTAACGTCTCCGAAGCAGTCACAGACATTGCTGGAATTTAAACTGCTTTACCCACTGGACGGTTAATAAAACTCAACAGAATCCCATCTTTGGACAAAACTTCTCATCATCTTGGCGTTCGTTATCTTGGAAACGGAGCTGTTTTTTGTACCATGGAATCGCTGTGGGTCGGATCTAGCCATGTTTATTTTTTTTCTCAGTCTCGCCTAATCCCCTTCCTTACTTCAGCCCCTGACCCACCTGGTTTTTATCTGTACAGGTCCCATTATTCCCAACATGTCATTTTTTTGGATGCTCACAAGGGGCTCCTTTCTATTCCCCTAACAGAAAACCTAGTTTGATCAACCCAACGGCTGCTTTCTGTACTGAAACGGGGTGTCTCTTTCAAACATTTCTGAGAATGGGTTGAATCTCGTGGTTAAGTATCCAGTGATGGAAGTAGTTTTAACTCAGTGAGTAATTAAATCGTGGAATGCATTAGCATAGAGGCCTTTAAAACGGGATTAGAGAGGTCCATGGTGGAGAAGTCCATCAGTGGCTGCTAGATGTGGGAACTAAAGGGAACCTCCATACAGAGGCAGTAAACCTCTGTATACCTGTGCTAGAAGGCAACATCAAGAGTAGGTCTTGTCCTCTTTGCCCTGCCTGTTGACCCTCCAGGCCACGGTGTGAAACAGAGTGCTGAACTAGAAGGACCACTGGTCTGATCCCACAGGGCTTGTCTTATTAGAACATAAGAACATAAGAGATGCCAATGTTGGATCAGGCCAAAGGCCCATCCAGTCCAACACTCTGTATCACACAGTGGCCAGAAATACCAGTGCCATCAGGAGGTCCACCAGTGGGGCCAGGACATTAGAAGCCCTCCCACTGTTGACCCCCCCCCCCCAAGCACCAAGATGACAGAGCATCACTTGCCCCAGAGTCCCTATCTATACCTTGTGGCTAATAGCCACTGATGGACCTCTGCTCCATATGCTTATCTAATTCCCTTTTGAAGCGGTCCATGCTTGTAGCCGCCACCACTTCCTGTGGCAGTGAATTTATTGTAATCTTAAGGGATTTTGGTCATCAGATTCAAACTTCCTCACTTTCCACATTCATTGCAGCCCAAAATGATCCCTAATATGCTGCTCTTTGGGGACAACTCCCCCCCCCAAAAAAACACAACAGAATAGGGGAATCTGGACATCTTCGGTGGGAGACGAGAATCTGCAAAATATCTCCCCAGCAGCAGAAATTTTCTTGAAGTTATGCTGTACAAGTTTGGTGTTGGAGGATCAAAAAGGAGGTGCGAAGATAGACATGCCGATCAGCTTGTCCGTTCAACGGCAGGCAGGTTACAGTGAATCTCATTGCCGTAAGTTTGCATACAAGAAGGAGGCAGGAAGAAACAAGAACAAAGGGAAGAAACGGGGGAGGGGACCCTAAGTCTTTCAGAGCGGATCCCATATTTGTTGAATCAGGTTGAAGAGAACTGTAAGTCTAAAAAGCCTTTGGAAAGGAAGGCAGCACGGTGTAGCCCAGTCTCGTCAGAACCTGGAAGGCAAGCAGTGTCTGTACTTGGATGGGAGACCACCAAAGAGGACTCTGCAGTGGAAAGCAATGGCAAACTACCTCCGCTTCTCACTTGCCTTGAAAATCCCTTGCTGGGGTCTGCGTAAGTCAGTCGCTACTCGAGGGTGCTTACGTACATACGTAAAAAGCCTTTGGCAGACAGACAAGCCAGGTGTTAAAACCCCCTGCTCTGGTTCTCTGGATTTTCAAGTGATTGCAGGGATCCCGGTAACACCCTGTTTGTCACACGGTCAGAGGCTGCAGACAGCCATCTTTCCACATGGTTAGAGCCCACCGTGGACAAGTTTTGAAAGCAATCTTTGCTCCCAGTTAAGTGGACTATATAGTTCCACTATTTGCTTGTCCTTCCTGAAAGTTCTTCCAGTGGCCTTCCCCCTCATTCTCCCCTCCCTCAATCTCCTTGAAAATCCTCTAGTGACAAAATGAAGATTGAAAGCTGCTTTCTTGGCGCTATCAATTCATGGCGCGATGCCATTAAACAGGGAGCGGACTTTGACACCTTCATTGGCAAGAAATTTGACTTTTCTCCCTGCTTTTAAGTGCTTGGAGGGGAGTAAATATTTTGACCCTCTAGGAAGTCACTGGAGGTCTTTCAGCCACAAAACGGTAATTTGCATCTCAATACCTTGGTGTCTATTCGTGTTAGAAATCCTCGCCCTGTCCTACTTACTTGTGAAAGGCCAGCATCTAAGAAAGAATTGAAAGGTTCTTTCGAGTAGTTTAAAATTTCTCTCCCTTGAACACGTCTTCCTTTCGATGGGGAAATGGGAGAGATGATGAATAGGAATACTGTTAGTTTGTAAGGGGGGGGGGGGTTGGTCCTGTTTTATACAAAGGGCAATAGACTGAGTTGACGGAGTGATAACAAGTTTTGTGGGAATGCGACTACAAATGCAACCCTGGCACTGGGGGACTGTTTTGTATCCTGCAGATTCAGCAGTGACTTTTCTCTCCGAGCATAGATCCCCCCCCGCCCCAAATGTTCATTTTAGCCTTTTAAAAAACTTTACATATTTATGCCCCATTTTTCTCCCTGTTGTGGGGCCCAAATTGGCTTCGTTCTCCCCTCCTTTGTTTTTGTCCTCACTGTAATGACCCCAATGAGGACCCTTAGGCTGTGAGGGAGTGACTGGCTGTGAGGGGAGCTTCCATGGCAGGCTGAGGATTTGGACCCGGGCCTCCAAGATTCTAGTCTGACATTCTAACCACTGTGCCATGCTGCCTCTCACTGGTATCTCGTTCCCCTTCTTGCATAATGTGTGCCTGCCCTCCTGCATTGTGCAGGGAGTTGGACTAGATGACCCTGGAGATCCCTTCCGACTCTATGATTCTATTCCAACCTTGTGAGTTGGCATTTCAGAACAGCCGTCTCACACTGCTGTGGTTACGTGTGAAAAGGAGACACACACACCCCGGACCTTCCCCGAAGTACCCCTTCTGAGTTTTTTAGGTACTGTAATGGAGGTAGTACGGGAAGTTACTTTGGCAGAGCAGCGCGTGCTCCGAAGTGCCGTACAAGTTTTCCGACGAGGCTTTTTCTTCTTTCCTTGATGTGTGCTGTAATGATTGAGCAGGGTAATTAGACAGCATATTGTTCGCTAAACAAAACATTTCTGTGTGACATACTTGAATTATAGTGGTTATTAACTGACAAATCTCTATTATTCATCTTGCTTGTGTGCTTTAAAGATTGCTGGATCAGCAAGCTGAGCAAATATCAACCGGGCAGTGCTGATTTAGAGGAAACATGTCGATTTTAATTGGTCTCCGTTCCTTCCCCTTGTATTGGAAAGCAATAATGGGGACGTCTGACGTGAGGTCAAAGCAGCCGACCGCTCACGCAGCCGCCTCTTTTCATTTGCCCCGCTGATGTCGTCAGAGCTCATTGTGGCGGCTGGGGAAAAGGCAGCAGGTGGACTGGGTTGGGGGGTCAGCCGGCGTTGGGGGATTAATCTTTGACCTTAGTCTTGGGGGGGGGAGGTAGGTGCTCCTGGATTTCACCCCAGCCAAGCCAAGGTCCTGGGAAATGGCTGCCTCTTGATTTCTTCCGCCAGAACAGGAAAGCATCAGTGGCAGAGGATTTGTCCCACAACTCGTAGAGTTGGAAGGGATCTCCAGGGTCATCTAGTCCAACCCCCTGCACAATGCAAGGGCAGAATTCCTGCCGAATTGTTGGGCTGAGCAGGTGGACGTCCGTAGGAGAGTAGATGGATGCTGCAGGGCATGCCCAGTCATGTGTCATGATCAGAAGTGTTGCTTGTAGAATCACAGAATCGTAGAGTTGGAAGGGATCTCCAGGGTCATCTAGTCCAACCCCCTGCACAATGCAGGAAACTCACAAATACCTCCCCCTCCACACCCATGGTGACCAGTGTTCCATGCCCAGAGGATGACAAAACTGGCCTGGAGAAAAATTGCTCCCTGACCCCAGAGTGGCGATGAGCATTTTCCTGGGCGTGTTAAGAAAGGGCCACGAGAACTAAGCATTGAGGCAACCCTTCCTGTCCCTCCCTCTCATGATCTGCCTAAGTTCCCCCAGTAAAAGCTTCAGGTTGCCCTGGCAAGCAGACCAGTGTGGCAAAGATGCTTTGAGGGCAGGCAGTTTTGAAAACGGCATTGCTGGATGGGCCAGTGGTTGGACTGAAGCAGATAATGGGCAGTTCCTTTATATCGGAGATCTGTGGGAATGACTGTAGACGTAAAGCAAACCCTGTTCCCTTTTGTGAAGCCACACCCTCTTCTGCAGAATTAAAATGCCTCTTCTGTGTACAGTGATTTTTCCCCGTATTCTTTTTGGCTTGTTTAAACCAACGAAATTAAGGAATCGTGTGCTTATCACTGGAAGACTTCTTTTCATGACTCACGACTGCACTTTTAACATCTGATCGCAGTTCTTGAGTAGGAGGTGGCTGAACGTTGGCATCCTCTGAATGAGGAACGAGAAAAATGCAAAAGGGAAAGGGGGGGAAAAGACACCATTGAGACAGACGCTACGTAGTTTTAGCGGCAAACGAGACAGAAAGTGCCGGGCCTTAAATTCGGCAACTCTGAGAGGGCGGAAAACCCTAGCCAGCACAATAAATATTTAATTCTGTGCGTAAGGGTGGAAATTAAAAGCCTTTAGTTTTAAAAGCATTTAAATGAAAAGGCTTTGGTTTCGAGTTGCTGCAGGAAAGACACCATTGAGACAGACGGTACGTAGTTTTAGCGGCAAACGAGACAGACAGTGCCGGGCCTTAAATTCGGCAGCTCTGAGAGGGCGGAAAACCCTAGCCAGCACAATAAATATTTAATTCTGTGCGGAAGGGTGGAAATTAAAAGCCTTTAGTTTTAAAAGCATTTAAATGAAAAGGCTTTGGTTTCGAGTTGCTGCAGTCCCAGTACCGCTCCCTGCCTAGGTAGTGCTAGAGTGTCTGTGTGGAAAATGCAAGTGAAGTGAATGAGAGTCTCTTGACAATATGACAGTCAGGGCTTTTTTGGTAGAAAAAGCCCAGCAGGAACTCATTAGCATAATATGCCGCACCCAACAGCAGAAACATATTAGCGTATTAGGCCACACCCCTGACAGTGCAGTTCATTAGCATATCAGGCCACACCCCCACGTTACCAGAAGTGTGGTCATCCAGCCACACCCACTTTTTGCTTCTTATTCTGTTTACCTTGTTGTTCCTGCCCCAAAACATCCCTGATGACAGTTACGTTGTCGTTAATGCACTGAAATTGCAAAGCAGGACTGCTTTCCTGGAACTGCGGTAGTTTAGCAACTTGGTATTAAAATGGAAACTGAAATAGTGCTAAAATATCCACACTGTTGGCTGCTACGGGGCAGGGAAATGCATGACCTCGTTGTGACTTTGCATGACTTTCCATTACCAAATGCTATGGGCAGTAGAAAAGAC
This sequence comes from Gekko japonicus, assembly GCF_001447785.1. Lineage (NCBI taxonomy): Eukaryota > Metazoa > Chordata > Lepidosauria > Squamata > Gekkonidae > Gekko > Gekko japonicus. The sequence continues at coordinate 262,786 of NW_015164229.1, forward strand.
CAGGAGTCCAATTGCACCTTAAAGACTAACAACATTCGTGGCAGGGTATGAGCTTTCATGAGTCACTGTTCACTTCTTCAGATACAGTGAGAATGTGAGTCTATCCGTCCTTATATCTTGGAGAGTGGAGTGACTTCAGATGCCGAATGACAATAGCAGGTGAATGACAACAGCAGAGG
>NW_015164229.1:263112-263439 GCF_001447785.1 Gekko japonicus
CCCCCGTACCTCACCCGGGGGAACTGCGATCCCCCGCAATCCCCCCGAAATGACCTCTGGCAGGGGTATTGGAATTGGCGTGATTTGCAGAGGAGTAATAGGTGTGGAGAAATCAGCATCGGTAATGAGACAGGAAACCTAGGTCTCGATTCCGTCCAGGAGAATGCATTGTCTTGAGCTTCATTATGTCATGGGGATAAAAAGGAGGGAGTAACACGTGGCTGCCGTTTTCTGTAGCAGCCCCGTGTTCTTCATTGAATCTAATTCAGCCCTCAAAGAGCCCTGCTCTAGTGTCATTTTTATAACATGTAATTGGGGTGGGGGCTG